>NW_024062658.1:100000-286089 GCF_006381635.1 Hibiscus syriacus
GCGGAGTGGGTGGTACAGTTAGCCCTTCAGATGCCCCTACTCTAAGAGCCTTCACCTGATTCAATCCCGAAAACCTTGCAATAATCTAATCAACCAATGAATCCTGGTTCCTAATGATGAAATCCATTGTATTTTAATGATTCTGACTTATTTTCTGCTCAAGCCCTTTTTGCAATTTCAACATGATTTCCTCAAGTTGATCCATCTTAGATTTCTTCTTCTTCTTGGTGCAGGTATTATGAGGATGAGGTGTGTCTAATGTTTGTTCCTTTGTTTGATGAGACATGTCTTTCAGATTATTTTAAGGGTTGGTTATAGAAGCTTGTACTTTTAGAGCAGATGAGTCCCCTTGAAGTCCAGGTAAAATTCTAGGTGAGATTAACAACTGCGGAGTGGGTGGTACAGTTAGCCCTTCAGATGGTCCTACTCCAAGAGCCTTCACCTGATTCAATCCTAAAAAGCTTGTAACAATCTAATCAACCAATGAATCCTGGTTCCTAATGATGAAATCCATTGTATTTTGATGATTCTGATTTATTTTCTCCTCAAGCTCTTTTTGCAATTTCAACATGTTTTCATTAAGTTGATCCATTTTAGCTTTCTTCTTCTTCTTCTTGGTGCAGGTATTATGAGGATGAGGTGTGTCCAGTGTTTGTTCCTTTGTTTGATGAGACATGTTTTGTTAGTTAATTTGAATGTAAAGAAATGAAAATGCAAAACATGTAAAAATACGAGATGCATGAAATTGCTAAGGCATTGATCCAAAATGTGTCTGTTATCATAAATAGTCTTTATTGAGACAAAAGTGTTATTTCTAAGAGATTAAAAGAAATTCAAAGGTACATTATATCTAGATTGTCTAGACTCCGAATAGCTTCTAATAGGTTGACAAGTCTTCTTACTTTATCTGTCACTAGCTGAATACCTTGTCGAACCACCCTGACTTCTCTTTCCAAACCATACAAGTGACGAGCTACTTTCCTTACCTACTCTAAGAAATCCTGAATGACTGTATCCCTAGCCTTCACCCTTTGTTGAGCTTGTTTCTACTAGAAACGTCTCTAATACCCTCTATCAAAGGGAACTATTTGAAGTTCATTTACATGCTTCTTGAATTTTTCCAAGACGACCTCCAGCTTAGTTATAGTTTTACCATCCTGCTCCTGTTGATTTTGAAGGACCTTTCCATATTGGTTACCTTGGTCTTCAACCGCTTGTTCTAGTTCTGACTTTATGATAAATGTCTTTGGGAAGTCCTTAACTGGTTTTTCAATGCTTCTTTGTCATCATGCCCTTCAAATTTCTTTTTTGGCTACCGACCTCACATTTCCAGTACTCATAAGATATTTTCAAACTAGTATTTTTCTGAACATGTTCTTCATACCCTTTTCTCAAATCTTCCAACTCAAAGCAGATTTTCTTCTATTCCTTTTCTAATTTGTCTACTCAGTCCTTTTGAGTATCAACGTCTAGCTTCCACTGGAACTTTTCATCTTTTAACTCTTTCAATCTTCACTTCAATTCCTCTTTTTCAGTTTCAAATTCATTCTTTTCTATTTCCAGCTCAAAGGGAACTGGTTTAAGATATTCTTCAATGGTCCTAATGTCTTCATGATCTAGTATGGGAACAATGCCATTCTTCCTCAACTTCCTTCATTACATATAGTCCAGAGTAAGCATGTCTTTGGTAGACACAACATCTATATGAAATATCTTCTTCCACAACTCCGCTATATGTTTAACTTTCTTCTTGAAATTAACTTCATGATATGTGAACTCGGATCCAGATATTTCATGTATGACTGAAACAAACTAAGGTGCCCCATACTGTCGAAGTGCTAAAAGCGGAGAATAGCCAACTCTTTCCCATAGCCCAAGTAGCATTATTACTCCTGAATCTCCATACCTATAAAGAATGTAACTATGAGTTAACTAAGGGGCCCTCTATACGATGTCTTTGTCCTAGAGGTGCATAAATACCTTCTCCCATGTTTCATTTGGAAAACCTTTTCGCCATTTTTGTGTAAGGAATTTGTCTAAAGGTGAATATTTTGTACTGAACCAACGATAAGAAATCCCATCAGTTTTTCAAAAATGACTATGGATCCAAACTTGAAGTAGTTGCGTGTATCCTATAAAACGTCCTCCACCAGTCCTTCTACAATGGTTTAGTGAACAAAAAGTTTCAGCTAGGATTGCTAGTGCAGGGTTCACTCGCTTAGGCAACTGCTAGAATAATTCCGCTACAATTGCTTCAATGTATCCCAAGGTTATAGGAAAGATAAACAGGCCATAGATACCCAGTACGAAAAGATAGATAACCTTCTATTCATTGGGATATTTTTTCATTAATTTCTTGATGTGAGTCCAAGCAATTCCTTCTCCTTTTCCCTTGTCTTTAATCCGGTTAGTTACCCAATTTTTATCAACCCCTGCAACCTTTTCCAACCCATTCTTGAAAAGCTAATTTTTGATATATTTGATAAAGACTCGATTCATTTTGATTCCTTCGTAATGTAACAAGGAAGTGTACTCCTCAATAGTGGGCAACATATCTTCTTGGTTGAATGTAAAACAGTTGTATCCCGGATTCCAAAATTGCACCATGGCTTGAATTAGGGTTTTGTTCTATCTTGACATAGAGTAGGTGTGCTATATCATCGTATCACTGGTAAAACTTTTATTTTCTGTCAATTTTGAAACTCTCCCAAATGTTCAACAACTCCTGAGTATCATTTTGTTTGAGGCTGACGGAAGTGTAGCCAGCCAGGTCTGACACATATTTATCTTGCAGATTGTCCCTTTTTTCCTTCTAAGTCATTTCTGACCATAACCATACTTCTTCATTTTTTACCTCTTGCATTATAACCCCTTTGTCCATTAATGTCAACTACTAAAGTCTTAATGAACACTTTGTATATCAACACCTCTTTAAATGATGCAAATGATAAAAAAGAAACAAAACAAAAATAAAAGGAAATAAGTTAGTAAAATAGGAATTATAATCGAAAATAAAAATAAAGATTCCTACCCCACACGATATTTACCCCACATGTTTTTTATTCCTACTCGGACATGATCTCTATGCCACATGTTATTTTCTTGAACAAATCATAACCTCATATATTTCTAATTCACTTGCTTTGACAAAAAATAAAGTAGGAAATAAATCAAGCATCGTAGGTTTTGAAGTGAAGTTTTGGGGTGGGATCTAATTACTTGCATCATCACGGTTTAGTTCTAAAAGAGGTGCTCGAGTTCTCCTTGCCAGTGCCCCCTTGGGCATGCAAGACCCTCAATCCTAAGTCCATCATAGGCTCATGTGGACCGAGTTAAACTCGAGAGGAAACATTCCCTGATGTCTGTACAGAAAATAAATTCACACGAAGACATAAGGTATATGAATCCCGAAGGTTTCTTGCTAAGACTATACAGAGAATAAATTCCCATGAAATTATCGCTTTCACCCCTACTTAAAAAGGGTTTGGAGAGCTTGAGATGAATGATTGTTTTGAAAAAAATTGAAATCATTAGAAAACTATCAATACAACTATTTATTTGAAAAATAATAATCAAAGGTAAATAACAAGGATCAAAATGACAAATTATAATCCAAACTTACAATTTTTGCTTAAGAAGATAATCAAAAATCAATTTTGACCTAACTCTCTTACCTTTCCTGATGTAGGCAGATGTACACACTTTGGTGAAGATAGTAGATAGCCTTATTGCATCCTGATCTAGGATTGACAAGTACTGATGTCCTTGAATTTTAAGCTTGGGATGCAATATAGAAAAGAAAGAAATATGATTAATGATAGAAGAATAAATGGAAATAATAAGATAAGAAATGAATTTAAAGAAAAGGATTAGAGATGGCTGTGGAAATATGAATTTGGTATGGTCTTGATGAAGGATGTTGATGATGAAACAACAATGGTGGTGATGTTGTATCTCAAACACACCAAAGATGAAACAATGCTAAGGAGCACAATCCCGATCTTCACAAACTTGCTTGAGGGGTGGTGATAGTATTTTCAACCCACTAGATACCAATCTAGGAATTTTGGAATTAGGATGGAAGGTATGATGCCACAAGTATATGAATTATACTTTCTTAATCGATAAAGTTCATAAAGAACTTTGAAGAGAAATTAACTTACAAGAGTAATTTTAATATATGAGATGAGATGTTTACAAATAATGGCAGCCTCTCAATTTATAGGAAATGAGAGGGCTGGCCGAATAATTAGATGTCTATTTGTCTAAATACATGACTATTTGAAGGTGTATGATGCTTTGGACGAATGGAGATTCTCATTGGCCTTGGTGTTTGTTCGGCACTCATTCATGAAAGGACTTGATTTTTCGGCTGAAATGAACATTCATCTCCCTCGGTCGAATGGTTAGGTGATGTTTCAACCAAGTCTAGTGTATGTGCTAGGAATGTGGGGGATGGCCAAATGGTCATGTTGTTTATCTCATGTCTCTTCATGATTTAGGCCTCCAATGGATACAATCTCTTCACCAACGTGTGCCTTGATGAAAGGACTTCTTCATGGACATCAACATTCATGAAATGTCACAATTGTTGGAAGGCAACCTTTCATGTTTGAGCTAGTTCTAGGGCAAATGAGCTGAAGGTGAGCTGGCCACAGATGAGTTGTAACATGATGAACATTATGACAACTCCTTGTGAAAAGGTACCTCTTGAGGTAGCAACTATTCGCGAAAAGGTACGATTTTACAAAATTTGACTTAGGAAATATTTGAAGTGTCCTAAGTAGTGATGATGATGGTGCAGCTCCCCAGCTGAATTGAAGTTATCTCGTAGCTCAAATCTTCAGCTCAATCCAGCTATGAGCTCACGGATCTCCAGATATATTTTCACCAAATGTTCCTTATGCTCTCATAAACTTCCCCATGTAAGTTTCCTTGCTGTTGCATGCTCCATTTAGCTCCAATATAGCTCCCAAGTTGTGTGGTCGAATGTACCTTCACAAAGAAAACACAATATAAGATAAGAATTAAAAGAATAATGATGTGCATATTATAAAGACGTTGACTATAGGTTATAATAATAACTCATGCATCATATGATAATGAATGAATATTATTATTATAACTATAGATTATATGCTTGAATATCAATCAATGATGCAAACCAAATGACATATTGAATGCACAAGTTATGATAATTCAAGTATAGTCTATTATGCAAATGTATGCTCATAGTAATATATAGTGCATAAATGAGTAAATATAATATAAAGTAAGGTAGAACTACCTTAGATTGAGTGTGTCAGGAAGAAAGTTGGTGCTAGACATGATCACATCATCCTCCCCTTCTTTTAGGCGATTTGTCCTAAAATCATAAGGTGACTTCTCCTTAGTGTCTTTCCATTCAAATATTGCTGATTTGACTTCAAAATGTATCCATTCAATAGCAAATTGTTTAAGACATTTCCTTTTGAAAAGATCTATGAAAGGATCCTTGTGAAAAGTCATGAATCTTAAATAAGTACTTTGAACCTTCTTGCCATCTTTTGGATTGCCAAGAGTGATGTATTTTGAATCAAAAGAGTTGTTGCTTCGAATGATCATAACTTTTGGCACTCTATAAGACACATTTTTTGGTCCTCCAAGGATCATTTCCTTTGATTGAAGAGTCACAACCTTAGGTTCTTGAAGAGTCACGTCCTTTAATCCTTTATCATTCACGCCTCTTGGCTCTTTCCCTTGACAAGTTATGCCTTTTAGATTGTCCTGTAAATCAAAGAAAATTTCTGTAATTTCATGGTTAGAATAATCATCCCTGATCTTTTGCCTCATCCATAAGCATTCTCGAATGACCTTGTCATCAAAATTGATAAGATAATACATAGACATGAATTGATTTGCTGCAAAATAAATAAAAACATGTAAATGGAAAAATATTGACAAGATGAAAGGAAATTTCAAACCAGGGTGGATGTTTAACGGGAGTTGGTTGTTGAATTCTTTTCTGGATTGGCAATGCACTTGGAATGTCAATGAACACAACTCTTGGAACTTCAAGTGACATAACCTTTGAAATATCAAGAGACATGTTTTGTTAATCACCAAAAGTCATGGCTATTGGTTCTTCAAAAGTCACATCTTTTGGTTTTCCAAAAGCGATGATTTTTGAATCATCTCCTTGAAAAGATATGTCTCTTGAATTTGTTGGGACCGTCAACGCACCCCATGGCGCAGCGGAAACAAAACTCGACGGTCTCACCAGCGATCTAAGTACAAAAAACTGAAATTGAGAGGAAGAGATGCGAATACTTACAGTGGGTTCCTTGAAAAACAACAAGGAAAACAATGAATATTGGTTGTGTAGATCGGTTCGAATATTAAAACTCCACGAAATCATGTCTCGGCCTCTACTCAGTTCACCCGATTGATAGCAATCTTTGTTTTCCCCAAAACTCTTTTGAGAGAAAACGGCTGATGGTTTTGAGTGTGTGTTGTAAAATGGCTGCTAGACCTAACACACCCTTTTATAGCCAAGTTACCCTAATCATATTAGGGTTTTATTATTTCAAATTAATTAAATATATATTTAATTAATTAGAATTTAATAATCCTCTTATATCCAAGTTACCCTAATCATATTAGGGATTTTGTTATTTCAAATTAATTAAATCTATATTTAATTAATTAAATTAAATATTCGGGATTATTAAAACATATATTTAATTAACTCTAGATATATATTTTAGTAACGTACAATAAGTATACATCTTTGCTCATTTTAATCCTAGGGTGTGACCTTGTAGGTTCTTGTAACGTCAACAGTAATTATTAGAAAAATTCTAATATTACATACGAAGAGTGACATCTAGCAATATATCATTGTCACCTAAGTTATAAGAAAATATGATTCGACATATCATCTTGGTGATTACTCTTTTATGTATTACATCCTTATGTCCTTTATATCTAGAATAGGCACAAGTCTTGGAATAGTCACACTTGTATAGCCCATCTATTGTTTCTTGATATCTAGAGTAGACTTTAATTAACAAATAGTTTATGATATCTCATATCAACTTATTCGAGCATGGCCATGCGTTTCTAGTCTTACTCAATCAAGTGGCCTGTGATATATTTTCTATTATGTAGGAAGGACAAATCCTATCTTAATCATACACACCCACTACATATATTGAGATATATTCAATAACAGTCTTTATAGAGCAACCAGTTACGGAGCTTGTTTAGCTGCATCAAAACATACAACAATATATGTTGGGATAGTATTGATCTCAAGTCTGAGGATCATACATATAGTCATCACCATGAGCAATGTTATGACTGTCACATAATAATCCAAGACATATGCTCATGGTCGGTCAATCCAATCCATTGTTCTCTAACAATATAATCATGTATCAATTCTGACATCTCTAAGTCAATAACAACTCATTGTCATCAATCAATAATATGTTAGTCTTAAGCGTATTATTATTGTCCATGCCCATAATAATACTTGACTAGGGATCTTTTAATAATAACAATTATGTCATTATATGGACTTTATTATCTTTTAGTTTATGTTAAACACACATATATAAATGAAAATAATAGCGGCAATGCCTTTATTCAATAAAATCGGTAAATAAAAGTATTATTACAATCATCATATGATTGGTCTTTGGGCATACTCTAATAATCTCCCACTAGCACTAAAACCAATCACTCACATATCTAATACCGAGTGACTCAGTGTGACGATCATGCCTCTGCTGTGTAAGAGGCTTCGTCAAGGGATCAACAATGTTGTCATCCGTGTGTACTCTACATATTTCCACATCTCCTCTATCAATGATCTCTCGAATGAGATGAAAATGCCTAAGAATATGTTTGGATCGTTGATGAGATCTTGGTTCCTTTGCTTGTTCAATGGCTATTGTCACAACAGAGTTCTACAACATCGATATGCTGGGAACAACCCCTAATTCGATATGAACTTCATGATCCAAACAGCCTCTTTTGTTACTTCACTGGCTGCAATGTATTCAACCTCTGTTGTAGAATCAGCTACTGCGTCTTGCTTCAAACTTTTCCAGCTCACAGCACCTCCATTAAGACAAAACACAAAACCCGATTGTGATCCTGAGTCATCCTTGTCAGTTTGGAAGCTGGCATCAGTATAACCTTTTATACTAAGCTCTTCATCCCCTCCATAGACAAGAAATTTATCCTTAGTTATTCTTAAGTACTTAAGGATATTTTTAATCGCAACCCAGTGATTTTCACCAGGGTTTGCTTGATACCAACTCGTCATTCTTAGAGCATACGATACATCTGGTCGAGTACATATCATGATATACATTATAGAACCAATAACTGAAGCATATGTAATCTTATTCATCCGTTCTCTTTCTAGTGGAGTTGAAGGACACATTTCCTTAGAAAGAGAAATGCCATGTCTCATAGGCAAAAATCCTTTCTTGGATTCTTCCATACTGAACCTTTTTAGCACTTTGTCTATATATGTACTTTGACTCAGACCTAGAAGTCGTCTTGATCTATCTCTATAGATCTTAACTCCTAAGATATATGCTGCCTCACCCAAATCTTTCATAGAAAAACAACTACTTAACCAAGTCTTAAAAAACTGTAAAGTAGGTATATCATTTCCTATGATGAGTATGTCATCTACATACAAGATTAGGAAAGAAACAATGCTCCCACTAGCCTTTTTATAAACACAAGGCTCATCTTCACTTATGATAAAGCCAAACTCTTTGATTGCATCATTGAAACGAAGATTCCAGCTTCGAGAAGCTTGCTTTAGTCCATAAATAGACCTCTGTAACTTACAAACCTTTCCAGTATTTCTTGGAAAGACAAAACCTTCTGGATGTGTCATATACACGTCATCTTCAAGTTTTCCATTAAGGAAGGCGATTTTGACATCCATTTGCCAGATTTCATAATCATGGAATGCAGCTATTGCGAGCAGGATTCGGATGGATTTAAACATAGCTACAGAGGAGAATGTTTCATCATAGTCTACACCATGAACTTGTCGAAAACCTTTAATGACTAATCGCCCCTTATATGTTTGTACATTACCATCTATGTCAGTTTTGTTCTTGAAAACCCATTTACACCCTATAGGTTTGACCATTCAGGTGGTTCAACCAAAGTCCATACTTGGTTTACTGACATGGAATCCATCTTAGATCTCTTGGCTTCAAGCCATTTCTCAGTCTGGGCTAGACAATGCCTCTTGATAAGTCATGGGCTCATCTTGATCCATAAGAAGAACATCTCCATGTGTTGTAACGAGAAATCCAAATCTCTCAGGTGCACGATGTTCTCTTGTGGATCTACGCAATTATTGTGTTTCTAAATCTGTTAATGCTCCTCAACAACTTGTGAAACATGCTCAACTTCAGGTTCATTTATTTGTTGTTCTTGAACTTCTCCAAGTTTAATATTTCTACCCTTCCATTTCTTTGAGAGAAATTCTCTTTCGAGAAAAACTCCTGTTCGAGCAACAAACACTTTGTTCTCGTTAGGATTGAAGAAATAGTATCCATTAGTTTCTTTAGGATATCCAACAAATATAAACTTATGACATTTAGGTTCGAGCTTTGTAGACATATGATGTTTTACATAAGCTTCACAACCCCAAATCTTTATAAAAGACATACTAGAACATTTCCCAGTCCATATCTCGTATGGTGTCTTTTGAACCGATTTAGATGGAACACGATTTAGTGTGAAAACGACTATTTCAAGTGCATGTCCCTAAAAAGAAATTGGAAGATCACTATGACTCATCATCAATCGAACCATGTCTAACAGTGTTCGATTCATTCTTTCAGAAACTCCATTCCACTGTGGTGAACCAGGTGGTGTAAGCTGTGAGACAATCCCACATTCTTTTAGGAGTTCATCAAACTCTATACTTAAGTATTCTCCACATCGATCTTATCAAAGTGCCTTAATACTCTTTCCTAGTTGATTTTGTACTTCATTTTTAAATTCCTTAAAATTTTCAAGGGCTTCAGATTTATGGCGCATAAGATAAATATACCCATAGCGACTGAAGTCATCGGTAAAAGTAATGAAGTAATGGAATCCACCTCTGGCTTGTGTATTCATTGGTCCACATACATCACTATGTATTAACCCCAATAAATCACTTGCTCACTCACCTTTACTATTAAAAGGAGCTTTAGTCATTTTTCCCAATAAGAAAGATTCGCATACATCATATTGTTTGAAAATAAATGAATCTAAAAATCCATATTTATGGAGTTTTTATATGCGTTTCTCACTTATATGGCCTAAACGACAATGCCAAAGATAAGTTTGATTCGAGTCATTTGTTTTTTATCTCTTAGTATTTATGTTATAAATGGTGTTATCTTGATACAAAATATAGAGACCATTAACCAATTGTGCCGAACCATAAAAAACACTATCGAGATAAAAAGAATAACAATTATTCTTAATAATAATCTCAAAGCCAATCTTGTCCAAACAAGAAATAGAAATAATGTTCTTAGTCAAACTAGGCACATAATAACAATCCTCTAAATTTAAATCAAGTCCACTAGGAAAAGATAAAACATATGTCCCTATAGATAATGCAGTAACTCTTGCTCCATTTCCCACTCGTAGGTCTACGTCTCCTTTAGCCAGATTCCTTCTCCTTTGCAGTCCCTGTACAGAAGTACAAATATGAGAACCATAACTAGTATCTAATACCCAAGAAGTAGATGTTAACAAATTAACATCAATAACATAAATACCTGAAACAAACGTTCCGTTTGCTTTTGCCTTCTTGACCTCTTCAAGGTAAACATGACAGTTTCTCTTCCAGTGTCCGATCTTATCGCAATGGAAATATTTTCCTTCTTTGCTAACTCTCCCTTTGGGTTTCAATGCATTTTCCCTTTTGGTTTGGTCTTACCATTTCCCTTAGACTTTGCCACTACTTTTTTCTTTCCATTTCCTTTGTCCTTGTGGACTATCAGAATGGGCTTAGGTCCAACCTTTTCATGTTACTTTTAGTAGTTCGTAGCATGCCAAGTAATTGTGGTAAAGTTTTGTTAATTTCATTCATGTTGAAATTAAGGACAAATTGGCTAAATCTATCTGATAATGATTGCAGGATAACATCAGTAGCCAATTCATCTTTGAGAGGAAATCCCAGGTTTTTCAACGTTTGGATGTAGCCCATTATCTTGATGACATGAGCTCCTACAAGAGTTCCCTCTACCATTTTGCATTGAAATAGAGCTTTAGAGGTCTCATATCTCTCTTGACCTGCTTGCCCTTCATATATTTCTTTGAGATTTTGAATCATCTCATATGCAACCATGTCCTTATGTTGCTTCTGAAGCTCAGGAGTCATGGTGGCAAGCATTAGACATCCGACATCTAACATATCATCCATATGTTTATTGAATTTGTATTTGTCACCTTTTGAAGCATTAGCTGCCGGTTCATTAGGAACATGTTCCTCAATGACATATTCATTCCTTTCCTGTTTGAGAACAATTCTCAAATTACAAAACCAGTCAAGGAAGTTTATGCCATTAAGTTTATCCTTCTCAAGGAGTGATCGCATTGATAAAGTGTTGTTTGCCATTAAATTTACAACAATGGAAATATTAAAATAAGTAAATTTACCGAATTTAAAATTTATAAATAAGACTTTATTTACAAATTACTCCCACGATTTTATTCAAAATTAAAAACCCTCTTTGTTTTAATTTCGGAAAAATTCAACGAAAATTTTTCTAGTGGGTGAGGATCCATAATACATCAATTTCCTAAATCAGTTTGGCTTTTCTTTTAGGATAGTGATTATTTAGGTAAGTAACACTTGACTAATTACATCTAATGTAACTCCTGATTTTTTGTGAACAACTTTTGTTCAAGTCATCTCATGACTTATCCAAATATTTAACCTCTAGGTTTCTAATCCTATTAGTATAACCTAGCTAAACTATTACCAATATTTCAGCCGGTGAATATCACTTGCTTATTCTTCGCGTTTAACCAAGATAGATTTATGTTCCAATGCTTTGGTAAAGCCCACACAATATCGATCAAAGCCTTAACGAGGGTAAATATTGGACGGTTAAGTTAACTTAAGATTATAAAGAGGGATTAGCGTAATTATCTCATCATTGTTCATTTTAATATTAGGCCTTTATTGATCTCATCAATATTTATTCTTATTATATCATTTGATGCATTGCATACATAACAAATATAGCAATAAATAAGATGCAATGGTTATAGTCCAAACTAATGAGTAAGGTGGTCCATCCCAAGCTAATGGGAGAACTAAGAACCCTAAAGCCTAAGACTACTCTCTAGGCATCTTCTCGCCTTTCTTCTACTCCTTGTGAATCTTCATAGATTTATAATTTTAAAAGAAACTCGTTTTACATATGAGAGAGTAAGATGAGAAGAGAAATACAACAGAGATATAGAAAGGCACGTCACGCAGACCGTATTTCAAAATAAACCATTGTGAATTGAACAAGGGCTATAACCATGCATATCAAACACCGTGCAAAACAAACATATCATATATATATATACACATTGTTACGCCTTTGTTAAAAAATATTAATATGGGCCTTCAATTTGTACTGTTGATAAGGGGTCAAGGGGCGGAGCCCCTAGCGCGCTTAGGCCGTACCACGGCGGCCGGTTGGATTTTTTTTTTGAAAAACAGTACTTCTGTTTCCATGGAAAAACTTCACGATTTGATAATAATTATCAACAGAATCGTTATTTTGGGATTTTCAATCCCGAAGGTTTTCTGTATCGGAACAACCATTGTTCCACTGCTAAACGCGATCTGCTATCGCACTCCCATAGATCATCCAACAACAAATCGATTGAAAAACATATTAACAAATTAACATATTAATCGTTGTGGGTATCGATTCGAACAATGATATCAACATATTTACCAAAATTGATAAAACTAGAACATGTATCTCATACATATGCATCAACAAAAAATTTAACCCAAAATCAGATCGTACAAGTGGCTCTGATGCCACTGTTGGGACTGTCGGTGCACCCCATGGCGTAGCGAAAACAAAACTCGACGGTCTCACCAGCGATCCAAGTACGAAAAATTGAAATCGGGAGGAAGAGATACGAATACTTACAGTGGGTTCCTTGAAAAACAGCAAGGACAACAGTGAATACTGGTTGTGTAGATCGGTTCGAATCTTAAGCCTCCACGAAATCACGTCTCGGCCTCTACTCAGTTCACCCAATTGAGAGCAATCTTTGTTTTCCCCAAAACTCTTTTGAGAGAAAACAACTGAAGGTTTTGAGTGTGTGTTGTACAATGGCTGCTAGACCTAACACACCCTTTTATAGCCAAGTTACCCTAATCATATTAGGGTTTTATTATTTCAAATTAATTAAATCTATATTTAATTAATTAGAATTTAATAATCCTCTTATATCCAAGTTACCCTAATCATATTAGGGATTTTATTATTTCAAATTAATTATATCTATATTTAATTAATTGAAATTAAATATTCGAGATTATTAAAACATATATTTAATTAACTCTAGATATATATTTTAGTAACGTACAACATTTGTAAATCTTTGCTCGTTTCAATCCTAGGGTGTGACCTTGTTGGTTCTTGTAACGTCAGCAGTAATTATTAGAACAATTCTAATATTACATACAAAGAGTGATATCTAGCAATATATCATTGTCACATAAGTTACAAGAAATTATGATTCGACATATCATCTTGGTGATTACTCTTTTATGTATTACATCCTTATGTCCTTTATATCTAGAATAGGCACAAGTCTTGGAATAGTCACACTTGTATATCCCATCTATTGTTTCTTGATATCTAGAGTAGACTTTAATTAACAAATAGTTTATGATATCTCATATCAACTTATTCGAGCATGGCCATGCGTTTCTAGTCTTACTCAATCAAGTGGCCTGTGATATATTTCCTATTATGTAGGAAGGACAAATCCTATCTTAATCATACACACCCACTACATATATTGAGATATATTCAATAACAGTCTTTATAGAGCAACCAGTTACGGAGCTTGTTTAGCTGCATCAAAACATACAACAATATATGTTGGGATAATATTGATCTCAAGTCTGAGGATCATACATATAGCATCACCATGAGCAATGTTATGACTGTCACATAATAATCCAAGACATATGCTCATGGTCGGTCAATCCAATACATTGTTCTCTAACAATATAATCATGTATCAATTATGACATCTCTATGTCAATAACAACTCATTGGTATCAATCAATAACATGTTAGTCTTAAGCGTATTATTATTGTCCATGCCCATAATAATACTTGACTAGGCATCTTTTAATAATAACAATTATGTAATTATATGGACTTTATTATCTTTCAGTTTATATTAAACACATATATATAAATAAAAATAATAGCGGCAATGCCTTTATTCAATAAAATCAGTAAATAAAAGTATTATTACAATCATCATATGATTGGTCTTTGGGCATACTCTAACAGAATTATCCTGCAAAATAAAAGAGAGAATAGGAGAAGAAGTAAGGTTAGATAAAAATTGTTCTTCGCTCTCCTCTTTTCCTCCAAATTAATTCTTTTCAATTCTCTTGTTTCCAACGGTTTTTGCATCCACTCTCTGTTCATCTTTTTCAACTCCTACATTTTGTTCAACTTCAAAATGGTTTTGTTCATTTGAATTTTTCTCCAAACATTCTTCAGTTGCATTGTCTTTAAGTTGTTCTTTCATTGCTTCAATGTTCTTTTTCAAGGTGTTTTGATCTTCATTTACACTCGGCTAAAAGATAAAGTGTCAAGAGGATTTTCCTCTCATTGTGGAAGAATGAATACCGGTTTGTAAAGCCATCATAAACAACCCATTTGTCAAATTGCCATGGCCTCCCCAAAAGTAAACGACTTATATTCATAGGAACCATATCACATAGGATATCTTCTTTATACCTTCCAAGTGAGAATGGAACAAGTACTTGTTCAGTGACCTTCAACTCTTCCTCTTCGTTCAACCATTGCAAGTCATATGGGCTGGAATGTTTAATTGTCATAAGCCCCAATTTGTTCACCATGTATTTGCTTGCTATGTTTGTACAACTCCCTCCATCAATAGCTACAAGACACACTTTACCATTTACATGGCAACCAGTGTGAAATGTATTTGTTCTTTGCTGTTCGTCCTCCAAGGTTTGGAAAGATGAAAATTCACAAAACATTGTTAGTAAAAAATTAAACAAAAATTAAAACCATACCAGCACACTCACAAAGCCTCACTATCTTCACTCCAAAGAAAAGATAAGATCACTCCACTCAACACTCGTGTTTACCCTCGAGAATATATCTTGGTTTTAACAATTCCCCTTCTGATCTTACTCTCTCAATTTGCCTTTTTCCACTCAATTTCTCTTGCTAAGTCCTTTGAAGAACTTACTCAAAATTAGAACAAGTTCATTCTCTACTTGTTTGTGTCAACTATAAATAGGTTAGAGTAGAAAGAAATAGAAGAAATGGAAAGGTAGAAGAAATGAATTAAGGTATTAAAAAGAAAGAAATGGTTGAAGACAAGGAAAATGAAGTATATAAAAGAAAGAGGTGACTTACAATCCAAGAAACAACACTTACTGCAACCTTTCTCAAGAAACAATAAGGTTATCTTCTCTTAGTGTAGATAGACCTCTTTGATGTATTTGTAATGGTAGAGCACACTTTCCTTGGCTTTGCTTTCTCTTTTTGAAATTCTATTATTTTCTTCTTTTATTATTTTCTTTCTTTTTTTTCTTTTTTTTTGTCTTTTCTTTCTTTTTGAACTCTAATTTTGATGTAAGAGTCTTTTTCTTTTGCTTTGCACGCCAATGACACTTTTGTTGTCAATCCAGCTATGCTCTGATTATCGCTTGATATAGGCAGATCTACACGCTTTGGTGAAGAGAGTAGATAGCCTTATTGCGTCCCGATCTAGGATTGAAAAGTACTGATGTCCTTGAATTATAAGCTTGGGCTGCAATATAGAAAAGAAAGAAATATGATTAATGATAGAAGAATAAATGGAAATAATAAGATAAGATATGAATTTAAAGAAAAAGGATTAGAGATGGCTGCGGAAATATGAATTTGGCATGGTCATGATGAAGGATGTTGATGATGGTTGATGATGAAATGGCAATGGTGGTGATGTTGTATCTCAAACACGCCAAATATGAAACAATGCTACGGAGCTTAATCCTGATCTTCACAAACTTGCTTGAGGGGTGGTGATGGTGTCTTCAACCCACTAGATTTAGAATCAGGATGGAAGGTATGATGCCACAAGAATATTAATTATAATTGCTTAATCGATAAAGTTCATAAAGAAATTTGAAGAGAAATTAACTCTCAAGAGTAATTTTAATATATGAGATGAGATGTTTACAAATGATGGCAACCTCTCAATTTATTGGAAATGAGAGGGTTGGCCGAATAATTAGATGTCTATTTGTCTAAATACATAACTATTTGAAGGTGCATGATGATTTGGACGAATGGAGATGCTCCTTAGCCTTGGTGTTGGTTCGGCTTCTCATTCATGAAAAGACTTGATGTTTCGACTGAAATGACCATTCATTTCCCTTGGTCGAATAGCTAGGTGATGTTTCAACCAAGTCTAGTACATGTGCTAGGCATGTGGGGCTGGCCGAATGGTCATGTTGTTTATCTCATGTCTCTTCATGATTTAGGCCTCCAATAGATACAATCTCTTCACCAACGTGTGCCTTGATGAAAGGACTTCTTCATAGACATCAACATTCATGAAAGGCCACAATTTTGGAATGCAACCTTTCATGTTTGAGCTAGTTCTAGAGTGAATGAGCTGGAGGTGAGATGGCCATAGGTGAGTTGTAACATGATGAACATTATGGCAGCTACTTGTGAAAAGGTACCTCTTGAGGTGGAAACTATTCGTGAAAAGGTACCTCTTGAGGTGGAAACTATTCGCAAAAAGGTACGATTTCACAAAATTTGACTTGGGACATATTTGAAGTGTCTTAAGTTGTGATGATGATGGTGCAGCTCCCTAGTTGAATTGAAGTCATCTTGTAGCTCAAATCTTCAGCTCAATCTAACTATAAGCTCACGGGTCTCCGGATATCTTTTCACCAAATGTTCCTTATGCTCTCATAAACGTCCCTATGTAAGTTTCATTGCTGTTGCATGCTCCATTTAGCTCCGATATAGCTCCCAAGTTGTGTGGTCGAATGCACCTTCAAATAGAAAACATAATATAAGATAAGTATTTAAAGAATAATGATGTGCATATTATAAAGATGTGGTTATAATAATAACTCATGCATCATATGATAATGAATGAATATTATTATTATAACTATAGATTATATGCTTGAATATCAATCAATGATGCAAACCAAATGACATAATGAATGCACAAGTTATGATAATTCAAGTATAGTCTATTATGCAAATGTATGCTCATAGTAATATATAGTGCATAAATGAGTAAATATAATATAAAGTAAGGTAGAACTCCCTTAGATTGAGCTTGATGAATCATCAATGATGTGAGTGTGTCATGAAGAAAGTTGGTGCTAGACATGATCACATCCCAGTGGAGTCGCCAAGTTGTCTTAATTGTCTTTTGGGTGGTCCCAAAATCGGGTTCCGACTTAAATTTATGTATTATGGAGCCGCCTCCGATCATTTTAAATTAGGTTGATCGGATATCGTAACTTACCATTTATTGATCTATGTTTTACTAGAAATTAATCAGATTTGGGAGTTGATTACAGTCAAGGAAGGATTAACACCCTTGTACTGCCCTTTCGGTACCAATTTGATTTCTCGGTTATCTTAATTGCGAAAATTACAATTGAAATTAAAACTTAAAAATTCAATATGAATTACTTACCTTTGACCAATTTAAAATTTCCTTAAAAAGTCAAATTAATGTTAAACAATAAAATAAAATAAAATAAAATAATAAAAAATATTAAATTACAAGAAAATAAAAATTAAAGAAGGATTTAATTGGAATGAATTTGAAATTAGGGGTCATATTGATGCTAAATGAAAGCTACAAGGAAAAAATATTAGGGGTTAATTTGCAAAATATAAGAAATATAATCATGGATTATATTGAATTAATTTAAAATTCAAGGGAAAAATTACAACAAGTGACCAAAATGAATTACACATAAAAATGCAGGGATTGCGAAAATAATTAAATTATTTCATAATTGAACAATAACCCTCCCCATAAATACCCTTTAAAAAAAAAAAAAAATCATTTTTAACACATTCTTCAAAAAAAATGCAAAAAACTCTCTCAACCTCTCCTATAGCCGGCTGAAAACCAGCCACCCGCCGGTGACCAACCATCACTCGGACGCCGCCTCTAGTGGTCGAAAAAAACCTAAACTACCTTCGAACACTTCTCTCGACACCACGAGTTCTAAACTAAAATCCAATTAACCCAAAAAGGCCCCAATCGACGTAGATCTAAGTTTGAAATTTTGAAGTTTACCTTTTCGGGTGAACCTCTTCATTTTCCGGCAATCTTCAACGAAACAAAGCTTTGGGCTTTGATTTTTTCCTCCGATTTCTACTTTGTATATTTGTTGCCTTGCGTTTGCGCTGACTCTGCTATGTGATGTTTTTTCAATTGCTTTGTTTCTCTGTTAATGTTTTTTCGTGTCTTTGTTCGATGGCTTGGTGGGTATTTATATACCTCTCCGCCGGTAGTTGTTACCGAATATATCGGGATGGTGCGGTCCTGTTCGACGTTCATGGCATGATTTTTCTGTTTTGAAACGTACGTGCTCTGATCTTTCTGTTTCGTATTTGCTCGATTTTTTGTATTTTTTCGGTTTCTAGTGCCGAATATCTCGGTTGGTTGGTAGCCTTACTGGTGGGTGGTTTACACGCGCCATTGAAATGATGACATGATGTGTTTTGGCCGTTGGATTTAAGGGCCAGATCCAACAGTTGTTGCTCTGGTGCGGCGCTAGTGCTTAGTACGAAACCCTAGCCCCTGCTGGATCAGGTAGACGAGCGTAGGCTACTGGGCTTCCACCAGGCTTGCTAGGTCAAGCTTGCTTCTCGGCTGGGAAGACTCTGGACCCTATTCTGGACTTAGATTTAATTTGGATATGGACCTAAAGAATAAACCAAAAAATAATATAATATAATATAATATAATATAATATAAATATAATAATATAATATAATATAATATAATATAATAATATATATAATATAATATATAATATAATATAATATAATATAATATAATATAATATAATATAATAGAATAGAATATGATATGATATGATATGATATGATATGATATGATATGATATGATATGATATGATATGATATGATATGATATGATATGATATGATATGATATGATATGATATGATATGATATGATATGATATAATGTAATATAATATATTTATTTATTTAAAAACTATATAACATATATTATATTTTTACAAAAATTATATATATTATATATGTTTTTAAAAACTATTTTCAAAAGCCATATATGTTATATGTTTTCAAAACTATATAATATATTTTCAAAAATTATATATTTTCAAAAACCATATATTATATACATTTTTTGAAATTATTATTATATATATATATATATTATACTTATAAATATTGTAATAAAAAACCCTTGATGTCCTGGACGAAAATGAGTGTCTACATTATGTTATGTCAGGATAGAAGAATCGTTATCTTATCAGAGTTTCATCAATTTAAATTCGTCAGGATATGAGATTTATACATAAAAGATCATATTTTATTATTAAGTGAGAAGGTATGCATGCTATGTTATTGCACAAACAAATAATTAGAGATCATAATCTTTTTATAAAACATACTCTGGCTATAGTCACGCACTCAGACGATCCAGGTCATTAACGCATCAAATATGACATACACATTCAATAATTGTATACATATTATAGTCATGCATTCAGACGATCCAGAACAATAACACATCAAACATATCGTGCATATTCAATCGTTGTATACATATTGAAGTCACATATTCAGACGATCAAAGATAGTATCAAATGAATCATATTATATATGTTCAAACTTATGATAGGAAAGTGTAGCATATAAGATGAGCACACTTACTCTAACATGACTTAACAAATACAAGGATTGTATAAAGTACAAAGGCAACGAGACCATTAAATGTATAATGCATAACAAGACACCTAAAAAGAAATTTTTAATAATAGAAACTTAATATCATATATATGATCGAAACAACATAAGATGTATAGAATCAACATTTTATATATATTTTTTGAAATTTATAATTATAATTGTTTGTGCATTTAGTATTACGATTAAATTGATAGAATTTGTAAATAGAGTTAAATTTATTTGCTTATTTAGAATTGAGACTAAATTGACATATTATGTAAGTGTTAAGGACTATATATGTCATTATATCAATTTAAAATAATTTTTGTTTTTTTAATGATTAGTGACTAAAACAAAATAAAACGATAACGTTATGGACTAAAATAGAAATTTTAATAGTTGAGTGACAAAAAAGAAATGAGTTAATACTTGGATGACTAAATAGGTTGTTTACTCTTTTTATAGCATCTATGTTTCTTTATTGAAACAATCCCTGAGTGTAACACCCTACGTTTAATCTAGATACTTCGATCAAATATCAGATGTCACATCCGTCACTGATGTAATATAGCTTATTAAAATTTGTTTCATACAAAACAATTTATAAATCAACATTCAAAACAAACAAGTTAAACACATGAGCATAACAAAACCCAAAACCCAAATATTAATTTATTAATCAATGTCACAATCTAAAAATGAAAATAACAAAAGGGTATAAATATATGTTTTTAATGTTGAAAGCATGACTCTGAACTTCCAAATATCGAATAAAAACTTAAAATTTTGTGTTGTCTAAAAGGGAAGACAGACTAGGATGTGAGCTATAGAAGATAATGGGATCCGAAGACTTAACATATATATAGAACTAATTTTACACATTGAGTGTTTATATATTTTAGGCTTAATGTAAAAATAAGTGCCCAAACTAATACCTTAAATTAATCTTAGGTTCTTAAAGAATTTTTTATTAAAAATACATGTCTAATGTTTTCTCCATTATACTTTTAAGTGTTTGTCGTTAAAAAAATATCGTTTCCTGACATTATTACTGATACATGCACCATAGTCCATAATGATAATACATGCTTCTTTGGACTAATGTTTCTACTCGAACCTATTAGAAGAACAAAGTTTCGAAGATTCAAAGCATATCTATTCGGTAAGCATAATGTGAATGAATCATTAAACGATTCTAATGTTGTTGCCTTTAATGTTTCAGATTCGAGGTTGAATCTTTTTGAAGAAAGGGAGGATGATACATGCATCACAAGGCTCACATCAAAGGAAGAAGTAATAACTCTTCCAAATGATCAACTTGTCCAAGCCTTGGAAAAGAAGATCAGAACAATATCATACTTGAGACGACTTTTTGGATGAGATCCTGATCTTATTTGGTCAAAATGTCTTCTAGAGATACAACCAGATGTCTCTTATATTTCCAAGGGTTCTTGAATTGCATCAATCTGATATTGTAAACTCAAGATATGGTCATTTTAGTGAAGATAGTGCATGCAGAAAATCCTATACGGGATTAATACGAGATTTTGTAAATATTACGAATTTTTAATATTTTTATTGATTATTTGTAATATAATTTAACATAGTATGATGCATTATCTTTTAGGATTAGATTTATTATTTTATTAGGAATTAAGGTTGAGTTAAAACATTATTTTTAGTTATTATTATTTTATTAAGAATTAGAGTTAAGACATGTTTAGTTTGTTATTATTTTATTCATTAGTTATTTAGGACCTTTAGAACTCATCCCCTATATAGTAGAGACTTCATTCAACTTTGTAAAATAGATTTCTTTGATTAATAATAAAATGAGATTTTGTTTTTGCAAGTGCTGATTGCGTTGTGCCTTCGAAACTTCTTCTCCTGGAGTTCTTTCAAGTTCTTGTGAGGGAGATTAATCCTCACACTCCAATTTGCCTTTTCATCGCGACTAGGAGGGTTGGTTAAAGCCACATTATCGAGTTTTCCTTTTCATTACGACTAGGAGAGTTTGATAGGACACTTATCCATCTATTTTTCACAAATCCATCCTCACCATCAGCATCTTTACCGTTCACCTTCATAAGGGAGATTTTTTGATTTCCTGGTTATCACACTTTATTCCCAATTTCTTTATCTTTTGTTTATCTTTTTCTAATCTTATTTGTGATCTTGTTTCCAGCACTTAAAAGTAACTCTAAAAGACCCTAGATATGACTGCTACCTTCCCCTATTCATCCCCCTTTGTTCTTCATCGAGTCTACAACTTTTTAGGTTTGATTCTTCAAAAAGAGTAACGTTCATTAACCCGCCACTTCTTTCCTATCAATTGGTATCAGATTTGGGTCGATTCTTGGAAAGAATCAAACAATCTTGCTTGTTCTTGCACAAAAAACTACCAAGGTACCTCAACGGAGATAGTTCACAAAAGATTCATGATTTCAAGTTCTTTTTTATTTGATTTTAATTTAGATTCAAATCCTTCATGTTAGTTTGCTATTTTTTTTTATAAAAAAAGTCGAAAAAGCCGAAAAAATTCAAAAATAGAAAATGAAAGAATTTAGGGTTATTTTTTCCAGATATCTTATTCATCATAAGAGTAATCTCCAGTCCAAAATTCACCCTAATTGAAATTCATTAGTGCCTTCAAATACATCGTTCAAGTTTCATTGGCAGATTCGGTCTAGAATCTTGTCGAATTTCTTGATAATTCAACTAAAGGAATTTCATAGTTAAAACTTCCAGATTGAAACTACATATATTGAAGATCATTAAAAAAATCAGAAGTTTTGGAGATCAATAACACCTTCGAACAAAGGAATCATGAAAAATAGATTGGTTGATGACTCCCCATTCAGCAGAGTCTACCGGATACTACTAAAGGTATTTGGTTATGAAAATTAACTAGCAGTTTTTACACATATCGAACGACATTCACAAATTTTTGCAAAAGTTTTTGATACCGGTAACCCCCTCGAAAACATTTCTTAAGTTGGCCCAGCGTTTTCTAGGTTTCTGGTTTGGTTTTTTTCTTTGACTCTTAGTGTTTTAGGTTCTTTTGTTTTCCCTTTTAATTTTATTTTACATTATCTAACACATTATCTTCCTTGTGTTAGTAGGACTAAAGAGTTTTCATACTTCTTCCTTCTTTTCATTCTCGTTCTCTTGGAGTCTAACCCTTGTTTGGCCTCTTATAGCTTTTAGGTTTTCTTACCGACTTTGCTAGTAATCAAACTTCGATACGAACAATGGAAGAATACTTGGTAAAGTAAGATTTAAAGCTTACAAGACCGGATTACATGCCTTTTGATGTGTTACTTCTTGGAGTGACTTGTGAGGTTTCTTACTTTGTTGAAATTTCTTTCTTTAATTTTTATTTTACTTTAAATGTTTTGTTGAGTGTTTTGATTTTCAGGATGTTTGAACAAGTACAATTTTTCAGATCTAATTGTATGGTTATACGTCGGCCTTTAAGCACTGAAGATACGAAAGAAGCTTATATTCAAAGAACAAACTTATTTCATTCCCGATGTTTGATACAAGGTAAACCTTACTCCATAATAATTGATAATAGAAGTTGTGCAAACATTTTAAGTAGATACTTTGTAGAGGCACTCAACCTACATTTTCAACAACATCCAAAACCATATTGTTCGTAATGGATTAATAAAGATTCCAAGATGAAAGTCACCAAACAATGCCGAGTCAAACTACAGATGGGCAAGTATTGTGACGAAATTTGGTGTGACGTGATTGCAATGCAAGCTTCTCACATCCTTCTAGGAAGACCATGGCAATATGACAATGATGTTACCTACTATGGTAAGGTAAACAAATACACTTTGAACCTAGACGGTAAGCCTTACACTCTCAGGCCAATGCCACCAAAAGAAATCTTGAAAGATCAAATGAGAATTTGTGAGGAGGTAGTGAAAGCAAAAAAAAGAAAAAGAAAAAGAAAAAGAAAAGAAAAAGCTAAAAGAGGCTAAAGACAAAGAGGTCACTAGTTACAAAAGCCAAAAGAATAATGTCCCATGGGAGGTGAGTGAACCTAATTGTGAGAAGAAAATAGTGACTCAAAATCTATGTGTGAGCACAAAAAAATTGAGAGATAACCTTCTTTAGAAATGACCTTGCAGCCTTGTTCACTTTAGGGAATCATTTATTTCACTTTCTAAAATTAACAAGGATTTTCCTAGTGTGTTTTCATCTATTTTATAGGACTTGCGAGAAGTGTTAGGCGATCCACCTGATGGATTACCATCGGAAAGAGGAAAACAAACCAATCTAATTCAAGGTTCCATCATACCTTGTTAAACATACAATCTCGAGGAAATCATAGAGTTATATTTCCTACAAAAAGGCTACATCCAGGAAAGACTTAGTCGTGATGACGAAACATGATTTGAACAACTCCACATGCTTTATAGTTAGTGCACAGGGAATCCATGTAAATGATGAAAAAGTTAAAGCAACACGAGACTGACCCATACCATCTTTCATCACCAAGAGTTGTCTAATGGTGCTAGGTGACCCTCCTGACGGGTTACTACCTGAAAGCCCTAATCACTATGTCATATCAATAAAGAGTCACAGTTTACGAAAGTCTAAATTTAAGTATTTTATTTATCATTTTAATGATATTGTAACATACTTCTTCTCCTTTTTACAAGATAAGACTCTTGAAGTTGTCTTAAATACTAAACACAAATCCTTTAAGTGCATAAAAGACCTAGGTAAGCAAAACCCAATAAACAATGCACTACCACGAAGGTTCTGCAGTCCACAAATCTCCTCCCGAGAATTCTTAATTTATAAACCACACTTAGGAGACGTAAGAGATTACTTTCACAAACCAGTTGACATGGTTTTTCAACACTCATTCTTGGCACACGAGTCAAACCATGAAGAGAATATCTAAAGCATCATTGGGGGAATGATACATGCACCAGAGTCCATAATGAATTAATGTTTTTACTCGAACCTATTAGAAGAACATAGATTCAAAGATTCAAAGCATATCTATTCGGTAAGCATAATGTGAATGAATAATTAAACGATTCTAATGTTCCTCCCTTTAATGTTTTAGATTCGAGGTTGAATCTTTTTGAATAAAGAGAGGATGATACATGCATCACAAGGCTCACATCAAAGGAAGAAGTAATAACTTTTCCAAATGATCCACTTGTCCAAGCCTTGGAAAAGAAGACCAAAACAATAACATAATTGCAACGACTTTTTTAATGGGATCCTGATCTTATTTGGTCAACATTTCTTCTGGTTATACGACCGTCTGTCTCTTATATATCCAACGGTTCTTTAATTGCATCAATATGATATCAAAAATTCAAGATATGGTCATTTTAGTGAAGTCATTTCATGGAAAAAATCCTACACAGGATTTTGTAAATATTACGAATTTTCAATATATTTATTGATTATTTGTAATATAATTTAACATAGTATGATGCATTATCTTTTAGGATTAGATTTATTATTTTATTAGGAATTAAGGCTGATTTAAAACATTATTTTTAGTTATTATTATTTTATTAGAAATTAGAGTTAAGACATGTTTAGTTTATACACATCAAACAACATTCAATAATTTTTTCAAAATTTTTGGACACCAGTAACCCCCTAAAAAATGTTTCTCAAGTTGACCCAACGTTTTCTAGGTTTTTGGTTTGGTTCTTTTTTTTTCTTTGACTCTTAGTGTTTTAGGTTCTTTTGTTTTCCCTTTTAATTTTCTTTTACATTATCTAACACATTATCTTCCTTGTGTTAGTAGGACTAAAGAGTTTTCATACTTCTTCATTCTTTTCATTTTCGTTCTCTTGGAGTCTAACCCTTGTTTGGCCTCTTATAGCTTTTAGGTTTTCTTGCTGACATTGCTAGTAATCAAACTCCGATATAAACTGTGGAAGAATACTTGGTAAAGTGAGTTTTAAAGAGTACAAGATCGACTTACTTGCCTTTTGATGTGTTACTTTCTTGGAGTGACTTGTGAGGTTTCTTACTTTGTTGAAATTTCTTTCTTTAATTTTTATTTTACTTTAAATGTTTTGTTGAGTGTTGTGATTTTTCAAGATGTTTGAACCAGTACAATTTTTCAGACCTAATTGTACGGTTATAGTCGGCCTTTAAGCACTGAAGATACGGAACAAGCTGATATTTAAAGAACAAACTTATTTCATTCCTAATGTTTGATATAAGGTAAACCTTACTCCATAATCATTGATAATAGATGTTGTGCAAACATTTTGAGTAGCTACATTATAGAGGCACTCAACCTACCTTTTCAACAACATCCAAAACCATATTGTTCGTAATGGATTAATAAAGAGTCCAAGATGAAAGTCACTAAACAATGCCTAGTCAAACTACATATGGGCAAGTATTGTGACGAAATTTGGAGTGACATGATTCCAATGCAAGCTTCTCACATCCTTCTGGGAAGACCATGGCAATACGACAATGATGTTACATACAATGGCAAGGTAAACAAATACACTTTGAACCTAGACGGTAATCCTTACACTCTCAGGCCAATTCCACCAAAAGAAATCTTGAAAGATCAAATGAGAATTTGTGAGGAGGTAGGAAAAGAAAAAAAAAGCTGAGAATGAGGCTAAAACAATTGAGGTCACTAGTTACGAAAGCCAAAAGAATAATAGCCCATGGTAGGTGCGTGAACATAATTGTGATACAAAAAATCTTGCATCCTTGTTCACTTTAGGGAATCATTTATTTCATTTTCTAATATTAACAAGGATTTACCTAGTTTGTTTTTATCTATTTTACAGGGTTTTCGAGAAATGTTAGGTAATCCACCTGACGAATTACCACCGAAAAGAGGAAAACAAACCAATATAATTCAAGGTTAGATCATACCTCGTCAAACATACAATCTCGAGGAAATCAGAGAGTTATATTTATTACAAAAACGATACATCTAGGAAAGCCTTAGTCATGATGCCATCTTAATGACGAAACATGATTTGAACAACTCCACATGTTTTATAGTTAGTGCACAGGGAATCCATGTAAATGACGAAAAAGTGAAAGCAACATGGGATGAACCATACCATCTTCCATCACCAAGAGTTGTCTAATGGTGCTAGGTGACCCTCCTAATGGGTTACCACCTGAAAGCCCTAATCACTATGACATATCAATAAAAAGTAACGGTTTACGAGAGTCTAAAGGTAAGTATTTTAATTATCATTTTAATGATATTGTAAGTACTTCATCTTTATTTTACAAGGTAAGACTCTTGAAGTTGTCATCCATACTAAACACACTCCTTTAAGAGCATAAAAGACCTAGGTAAGCAAAAAACAGTAGACAATGCACTACCACGAAGGTTCTACAGTCCACAAATCTCCTCCTGAGAATTCTTAATTCACAAACCACACTTAGGAGACTTAAGGGATTACTTTCACAAACCAATTGACATGGTTTTTTGAACACTCATTCTTGCCACACACGAGTCAAACCATGGAGGGAATATCTAAAGCAATCATAATGAAAGCCAACAGTTGTCCGTGCCATGTTCAATTTCAACCTAAACAACATATTATAATACTTGTATGAAAAAGAGGAATTCAAGACTACAAGAAATCAATTCATACAAAAAAAACCTCGACTAAAACTCATAAAAACACATCACATTGATCCTGGTAAAAGTTTCACAAATTTTCCTTTCAACATATCTAATTCTCTTTCTCTTGGATTTTTAGATTCGAGGACGAATCCTTTTGAGGAGTGGGGTAGTGATTCATACACCAGAGTCCAAAATGAATTAATGTTTCTACTCGAACCTATTAGAAGAACAATGTTTCGAAGATTCAAAACATATATATTCGGTAAGCATAATGTAAATGAATAATTAAACGATTCTAATGTTGCTCCCTTTAATGCTTCAGATTCAAGGTTGAATCTTTTTGAATAAAGAGAGGATGATACATGCATCACAAGGCACACATAAAAGGAAGAAGTAATAACTCTTCCAAATGATCCACTTGTCCAAGCCTTGGAAAAGAAGACCAGAACAATAGAATACTTGCAATGACTTTTTGAATGGGATCCTGATCTTATTTGGTCAAAATATATTCTGGATATACGACCGTCTGTCTCTTATATTTTCAACAGTTTTTTAATTGCATCAATATGATCTCAAAAACTCAAGATATGTTCATTTTAGTGAAGACAATGTACGCAGAAAATCCTATATGGGATTAATACGAGATTTTGTAAATATTACGAATTTTCAATATTTTTATTGATTATCTGTAATATAATTTAAAATAGTATGATGCATTATCTTTTAGGATTAGATTTATTATTTTATAAGGAATTAAGGTTGAGTTAAAACATTATTTTTAGTTATTATTATTTTATTAGGAATTAGAGTTAAAACATGTTTAGTTTGTTATTATTTTATTCATTAGCTATTTAGGACCTTTAGAACTCATCCCCTATATAATGAAGGCTTCATTCAACTTTGTAAAACAAATTTCTTTGATTAATAATACAATGAGAGTTTGTTTTTGCAAGTGCTGATTATCTCTTGGAGTTCTTTCAAGTTCTTGTGAGGGAGATTAATCTTCACACTCCAATTTTCCTTTTCATCGTGACTAGGAGGGTTGGTTAGAGACATATTATTGAGTTTGCCTTTTCATTGTGATTAGGAGGGTTCTATAGGACACTTATCCATCTATTGTTCACAAATCCATCCTCACCATCATCATCTTTACCATTCACCTTCATAAGGGAGATCTTTTGATTTCTTGGTTATCATACTTTATTCTCAATTTCTTTATCTTTTGTTTATCCGTTTCTAATCTTGTTTGTTACCTTGTTTCCAGCACTTAAAAGAAACTCTAAAAGACCCTAGTTGTTGCCTCCACCTTCCCCTATTCATCCCCATTTTTTTCTTCATCGAGTCTAGAGCTTTCTAGGTTTGATTCTTCGACAAGAGCAACATTCATTAACACGCCATCGGTTTCCTATCAATTGGTATTAGATTTGGGTCGATTCTTGGAAATAATCAAACAATCTTGCTTGTTCTTGCATAGAAAACCGCCAAGGTACCTCAACGGAGCTAGTTCATAAAAGGTTCATAGTTTCAGTTTCATTTTTATTTGATTTTAATTTAGATTTAAATCCTTCTTGTTAGTTTGCTATTTTTTTTTATAAAAAAGGTTAAAAAATTCACAAAAATTCAAAAGTTGCAAATGAAAGAAGTTAGGGTTGATTTTATCCAGGTCTTATATTCATCATAAGTGTAATCTCTAATCTAAAATTCACTCCAATCATAGTTCATTAGTGCCTTCAAGTACATCGTTCAAGCTTCATTGGCAGATTCAGTCTAGAATTTTGTCAAATTTCTTGATAATTCTACAAGAGGAATTTCGTGGTGAAAATTTCCAGATTGAAACTACATATATTGAAGATCATTCACAAAAAAAATCAGAAGTTTTGGAGATCAATAACACCTTCAAACAAAATAATCATGAAAAATAGATTGTTTGAGGACTCCCCGTTCAACAGAGACTACTAGATACTAATGAAAGTATTTGGTTCTGAAAATTTATAAGAAGTTTCTATACACATCGAACGACATTCAAGAAATTTTGTAAAATTTTTGGACATCGGTAACCACCTCAAAAATGTTGCTCAAGTTGACCTAGTGTTTTCTGGTTTCAGGTTTGGCTCTTTGTTTTTCTTTGACTCTTAGTGTTTTAGGTTTTTTTTGCCTTTAAATTTTCTTTTACATTATCTTACACATTATCTTCTTTGTGTTAGTAGGACAAAAGAGTTTCATACTTCTTCCTTCTTTTCATTCTCGTTCTCTTTGAGTATAACCCTTGTTTGGCCTCTTATAGCTTTTCGCTTTTCTTACCGACTTTGCTAGTAATCAAACTCCGATACGAACTGTGGAAGAATACTTGGTAAAGTGAGTTTTAAAGAGTAAAAGATCAACTTACTTGCCTTTTGATGTGTTACTTTCTTGGAGTGACTTTTGAGGTTTTTTACATTGTTGAATTTTCTTTCTTTAATTTTTATTTTACTTTAAATGTTTTGTTGAGTGTTGTGATTTTTAGGATGTTTGAACCATAACAATTTTTCAAACTTAATTGTATGGTTATAGGTCGTATTTTAGGCACTGAAGATACGAAAGAAGTTGATATTCAAATAACAAACTTATTTCATTCCCGATGTTTGATACTAGGTAAGCCTTACTTCATAATCATTGATAATAGAAGTTGTGCAAACATGGTGAGTAGCTACATTGTAGAGGCACTCAACCTACCTGTTCAACAACATCCAAAACCATATTGTTCGTAATGGATTAATAAAGAGTCCAAGATGAAAGTCACCAAACAATACATAGTCAAACTACAGATGGGAAAGTATTGTGACGAAATTTGGTGTGACGTGATTCCAATGCAAGCTTTTCACATCCTTCTAGGAAGACCATGACAATACGATAATGATGATACCTACTATGGTTAGACAAACAAATACACTTTGAACCTATATGGTAAGCCTTACAATCTCAGGCCAATGCCACCAAAAGAAATCTTGAAAGATCAAATGAGATTTTGTGAGGAGGTAGGGAAAGTAAAAAAAAGAAAAAGAAAAGAAAAAGCTGAAAAAGAGCCTAAAGCCAAGGAGGTCACTAGTTACAAAAGCCAAAAGAATAATGACCCATGGGAGGTGAGTGAACCTAATTGTGAGTAGAAAATAGTGACTCAAACTCTATGTGTGAGCACAAAAGAATTGAGAGATAACCTTCTTTAGAAACAACCTTGCATCCCTTTTCACTTTAGGGAATCATTTATTTCAATTTCTAACATTAACAAGGATTTGCCTAGTGTGTTTTCATATATTTTATAGGATTTTTGAGAAGTGTTAAGTGATCCACCTAACGGATTACCACCAAAAAGAGGAAACCAAACCAATCTAATTCAAGGTTCCATCATACCTCGTCAAACATACAATATCGATGAAATCAGAGAGTTATATTTGATACAAAAAGGCTACATCCAGGAAAGCCTTAATCGTGACGCCATCTTAATGACGAAACATGATTTGAACAACTCCACATGCTTTATAGTTCGTGCATAGGGAATCCATGTAAATGATGAAAAAATGAAAGCAACATGGGACTGACCCATACTATCTTCCATAACCAAGAGTTGTCTAATAGTGCTAGGTGACCTTCCTGACGAGTTACCACCTGAAAGTCCTAATCACTATGCCATATCAATAAAGAGTCACAGTTTACGAGAGTCTAAAGTTAAGTATTTTATTTTTCATTTCAATGATATTGTAACATACTTCTTCTCATTTTTACAAGGTAAGACTCTTAAAGTTGTCATCCATACTAAACACAACTCCTTTAAGTGCGTAAAAGACTGAGGTAAGTAAAACACAGTAGACGATGCAATACACGAAGGTTCTACAGTCCATAAATCTCCTCCCAAGATTTCTAAATTCATAAACTACACTTAGGAAACTTAAGGGATTACTTTCACAAACCAGTTGACATGGGTTTTCAACACTCATTCTTGGCACACACTAGTCAAACCATTGAGAAAATATCTGAAGCAATCATAATGAAAGCCAAAAGTAGCCGACGCCATGTTCAATGTCAACCTAAACATTAGATTACAATACTTGTATGAAAAATAGGATTTCAAGACTACAAGAAATCAGTTCCTACAAAGAAGAAACCTCGACTAAAACGCATAAAGACACATCACATTGATCCTGGTAAAAGTTTCACAATTTTTCCTTTCAACACATCTAATTCTCTTTCTCTTGGATTTTTAGATTCAATGACGAATCCTTTTGAGGAGTGGGGGAATGATAAATGCACCAGAGTTCATAAAGAATTGATGTTCTACTCGAACCTATTAGAAGAACAAAGTTTCGAAGATTCAAAGCATATCTAGTCGGTAAGCATAATGTGAATAAATAATTAAACGATTCTAATGTTGCTCCCTTTAATGTTTCAGATTGAGGTTGAATCTTTTTAAATAAAGGGAGGATGATACATGTATCATAAGGCTCACATTAAATAAAGAAGTAATAACTCTTCCAAATGATCCACTTGTCCAAGCCTTGGAAAAGAAGACCAAAACAATAACATACTTGCGATGACTTTTTGAATGGGATCCTGATCTTATATTTTCAAAATTTCTTCCGGAGATATGACCTTATGTCTCTTATATTTCTAATGATTCTATAATTGCATCAATATGATATCTAAAACTCAAGATATGGTCATTTTAGTGAAGATAGTGCATGCAGAAAATCCTATAAGGGATTAATACAAGATTTTGTAAATATTACGTATTTTCAATATTTTTATTGATTATTTGTAGTATAATTTAATATGGTATGATACATTATCTTTTTGGATTAGATTTATTATTTTATTAGGAATTAAGGTTGAGTTAAAGCATCATTTTTAGTTATTATTATTTTAATAGGAATTAGAGTTAATACTTGTTTAGTTTGTTATTATTTTATTCATTAGTTATTTAGGACCTTTAGAACTCATCCCTTATATAAAGGAGACTTCATTCAACTTTCTAAACAGATTTCTTTGATTAATAATACAATGAGAGTTTGTTTTTACAAGTGTTGACTGCCTTGTACATCGAAGCTTCTTCTCTTGGAGTTCTTTCAAGTTCTTATGAGGGAGATTAATCTTCACACTCCAATTTTCCTTTTCATCGCGACTAGGAGGGTTGGTTAGAGCCATATTATTGAGTTTGCCTTTTCATTATGACTAGGAGGGTTCGATAAAACACCTATCCATCTATTTTCCATAAATCCATCCTCACCATCATCATCTTTACCGTTCACCTTTATAAGGGATATCTTTTGATTTCTTGGTTATCATACTTTATTCTCAATTTCTTTATCTTTTGCTTATCTATTTCTAATCTTGTTTTTTACCTTATTTCTAGCACTTAAAAGAAACTCTGAAAGACCCTAGCTGCTACTGCAACCTTCCCCTATTCATCCCCCTTTTGTTCTTCATCGAGTCTAGAGCTTTCTAGGTTTGATTCTTTAATAAGAGAAACATTCATTAACCCGCCATCACTTTCCTATCAATTGGAATTAGATTTGGGTCGATTCTTGGAAAGAATCAAACAATCTTGCTTGTTCTTGTACAGAAAAATGCCAAGCTACCTCAACGGAGATAATTCACAAAAGGTACATCATTTCAGGTTCTTTTTTATTTGATTTTAATTTAGATTCAAATCAATCTTGTTAGTTTGCTATATTTTTATAAACAAAAAGGTAAAAAAAATCAAAAATTGCAAATGAAGAAGTCTAGATTTTACTTTATCTAGATATCATATTCATCATAAGTGTAATCTGTAGTCCAAAATTCACCCCAATCAGAGTTCATTAGTGTATTCAAATACATCGCTCAAGTTTCATTGGCATATTTGGTTCTAGAATCTGTCGAATTTCTTGATAATTATACAGGAGGAATTTCTAGGTGAAAATTTCCATATTGAAACTACATATATTGAAGATCATTAAAAAAATCTGAAGTTTTGGAGATCAATAATACCTTCGAACAAAGCGATCATGAAAACAGATTGTTTGAGGACTCCCCATTCAATAGAGTCTACTAGATACTAATGAAGGTATTTGGTTATGAAAATTTACAAGAAGTTTCTAAAGACATCGAACGACATTCAAGAATTTTTGCAAACATTTTGGACACCAGTAACCCTCTCAAAAACATTGTTCAAGTTGACCCAACATTTTCTAGGTTTCTGGTTTGGTTCTTTTTTTCTTTGACTCTTAGTGTTTTAGGTTATTTTGTTTTCCCTTTTAATTTTCTTTTACATTATCTAAAACATTATCTTCCTTGTGTTAGTAGGACTAAAGAGTTTGCATACTTCTTCATTCTCTGCATTCTCGTTCTCTTGTAGTCTAACCCTTTTTTGGCCTCTTATATCTTTTAGGTTTTCTTACTGACTTTGTTAGTAATCAAACTCTAATACGAACGCTGGAAGAATACTTAGTAAAGTGAGTTTTAAAGAGTACAAGATTGGCTTACTTGCCCTTCGATGTGTTACTTTGTAGGAGTGACTTGTACGGTTTCTCGCTTTGTTGAATTTTCTTTCTTTTATTTTTATTTTACTTTAAATGTTTCGTTGAGTGTTGTGATTTTCAGGTTGTTTTAACCAGTACAATTTTTCAGACCTAATTGTATGGTTATACATCGACTTTTAAGAACTTAAGATATGAAATAAGCTGATATTCATAGAACAAAATTATTTCATTCATGATGTTTGATACAAGGTAAACCTTATTCCATAATCATTGATAATAGAAGTTGTGCAAACATGGTTAGTAGCTACTTGGTAGAGGCACTCAACCTACTTTGTCAATAACATCCAAAACCATATTATCGTAATGGATTAATAAAGAGTCCAAAATGAAAGTCACTAAACAATGTCTAGTCAAACTACAGATGGGCAAGTATTGTGATGAAATTTGGTGTGACATGATTCCAATGCAAGCTTCTCACATCCTTCTGGGAAGACCGTGGCAATACGACAAAGATGTTACCTACTATAGAAAGGCAAACAAATACATTTGTAACCTAGACGATAAGCTTTACACTCTTAGGCTGATGCCGCCAAAAAGAAATCTTGAAAGATCAAATGAGAATTTGTGAGGAGGTAGGGAAAGTAAAAAAAGAAAAAAGAAAAGAAAAAACATATAAAGAGGCTAAAGCCAAAAGAATAATGAACCATGGGAGGTGAGTGAATCTAATTGTGAGAAGAAAATAGTGACTCAAAATCTATGTGTGAGCACAAAAGAATTGAGAGATAAACTTCTTTACAAATAACCTTGCATCCTTGTTCGCTTTAGGGAATAAATTATTCAATTTATAACATTAACAAGGATTTTTCTAGTGTTTTTTCATCTATTTTACAGGATCTTCGAGAAGTATTAGGTGATCCACCTGACGGATTATCACCAGAAAGAGGAAAACAAACAAATCTAATTCAAGGTTCTATTATACCTCGTCAAACATACAATCTCGAAAAAATCAGAGGGTTATATTTGTTACAAAAGGCTACATCCAGAAAAGCGTTAGTCGTGATGCAATCTTAATGACGAAACATGATTTGAACAACTCCACGAGCTTTATAGTTCGTGCATAGGGAGTCCATGTAAATGATGAAAAAGTGAAAGCAACACGGGACTGACTCATACCATCTTCCATCACCAAGAGTTGTCTAATGGTTCTAGGTGACCCTCCTGATGGGTCACCACTTGAAAGCCGTAATCACTATGTCATATCAATAAAGAGTCACAGTTTACGAGAGTCTAAAGTTAAGTATTTTATTTCTCATTTTAATGATATTGTAACATACTTCTTCTCATTTTTACAAGGTAAGACTCTTGAAGTTTTTATCCATACTAAACACAACTTCTTTAAGTGCGTAAAAGACTGAGGTAAGTAAAACACAGTAGACGATGCATTACACGAAGGTTCTACAGTCCAAAAATCTCCTCCCAAGATTTCTAAATTCATAAAATACACTTAGGAGACTTAAGGGATTACTTTCACAAACCAGTTGACATGGGTTTTCAACACTCATTCTTGGCACACACTAGTCAAACCATTGAGAAAATATCTGAAGCAATCATAATGAAAGCCAAAAGTAGCCGACGCCATGTTCAATGTCACCTAAACATTAGATTACAATACTTATATGAAAAATAGGATTTCAAGACTACAAGAAATCAGTTTCTACAAAGAAGAAACCTTGACTAAAACACATAAAGACACATCACATTGATCCTGGTAAAAGTTTCACAATTTTTCCTTTCAACACATCTAATTCTCTTTCTCTTGGATTTTTAGATTCAAGGATGAATCCTTTTGAAGAGTGGGGGAATGATAAATGCACCAGAGTTCATAAAGAATTGATGTTCTACTCGAACCTATTAGAAGAACAAAGTTTCGAAGATTCAAAGCATATCTAGTCGGTAAGCATAATGTGAATGAATAATTAAACGATTCTAATGTTGCTCCCTTTAATGTTTCAGATTCGAGGTTGAATCTTTTTAAATAAAGGGAGGATGATACATGTATCATAAGGCTCACATTAAATGAAGAAGTAATAACTCTTCCAAATGATCCACTTGTCCAAGCCTTGGAAAAGAAGACCTAAACAATAACATACTTGCGATGACTTTTTGAATAGGATCCTGATCTTATTTTTTCAAAATTTCTTCCGGAGATATGACCTTCTGTCTCTTATATTTCTAATGATTCTTTAATTGCATCAATATGATATCGAAAACTCAAGATATGGTCATTTTAGTGAAGATAGTGCATGCAGAAAATCCTATACGGGATTAATACAAGATTTTGTAAATATTACGTATTTTCAATATTTTTATTGATTATTTGTAGTATAATTTAATATGGTATGATGCATTATCTTTTCGGATTAGATTTATTATTTTATTAGGAATTAAGGTTGAGTTAAAGCATCATTTTTAGTTATTATTATTTTATTAGGAATTAGAGTTAATACTTGTTTTGTTTGTTATTATTTTATTCATTAGTTATTTAGGACCTTTAGAACTCATCTTCTATATAAAGGAGGCTTCATTCAACTATGTAAAACATATTTATTTGATTAATAATACAATGAGAATTTGTTTTTGCAAGTGCTGATTGCCTTATGCCTTTGAAGCTTCTTTTCCTAAAGTTTTTTCAAATTCTTGTGAGAGAGATTAATCTTCACACTCCAATTTTCCTTTTCATCGCGACTAGGAGATTTGGTAAGTCATATTCTCGAGTTTGGCTTTTCATTGCGACTAGGAGGATTTGATAGGACACTTATCTATCTATTTCTACAAATCCATCCACACCATCATCATCTTTACCGTTCACCTTAATAAGAGATATCTTTTGATTTCTTGGTTATCATATTTTATTCTCAATTTCTTTATCTTTTTTTTTATTTGTTTCTAATCTTGTTTCTTACCTTTTTACAGCACTTAAAAGAAACTCTAAAAGACCCTAGCTGTTGCCGCCACATTCCTCTATTCATCCCCTTTTGTTCTTCATCGAGTCTAGAGCTTTATAGGTTTGATTATTCAAGAAGATCAATGTTCATTAACCCGCTACAGCTTCCCTATCAGTTACTAATGGATCATACACAACTACACTACGTTAATTGGAAACTCCTTCAATAAGATATTTTATTTCACCACAATCTTGTGTGCATGTATAAAGAATTGACAAGCATCCTTAAAATCGGTAAAAACATGTATACATAAATAACTTTTAGCATACCTTTGTTTAGTGGAACTTTGAAGTTTTAAGGTAATCAATAACTGAAACTAAGCTTTTTCATCCATGCTCTAATTATGAAAATTGCTAACTTTTCAATTTCTATTTCCCCCGTAGAAGAATTTCTTCAGCCATGTTGATGCCATCCATCACCACTGATTGAAAGTATAACTGCAGAGATGTATAACAAGAAATATAAGTTACTTGGGAAAAAAGTATCATCACACCAAGTCCTATTGAAACTGAGATTTGTTGACTATAAAGTGATCAACAATCGTAGAAGGTGGTGGAATGATAGTTTTGGTGGTAATTCCCGATAATTTTGAAGGTGTGGGGCTTAGTTTTGAGGTGAAGAACATGTTGGATTAAAATCTATAATTATGGGCACATAGTTTTAATGTATATTGTTATCAAAATATGACATAAATTAAGAGACCAATTATGTTATAAAGTCATAAGGTATTAGAAGTGTCATGAAAATAAAAGTGTAGATATTATTAAAGTTGTACTTATAATTTGAAGAGGGGTAGGGTAATAAATATAGACAATAACTAATTCTTAAATAAGCAATATAAAGGGGTTATGGTCTCCATAGATCATCTCGTATTTTCTTTTATCTCCGTCAAAGAGTTTATACTTACGACAATTTTATCTTCTTGGAAGATCACAACTAAAATAAAGATTCAAGGATTTCAACCTATCGATTAATTCAGGTACGCTTCCGCATCTAATATTTTATTCTTTGTGATTTGACATGATTAGATATTGGATTGATTTTATATTTATTATGGTTTGGTTCTAACAAGTGGTATCATCGCCTTATCATGTTGAATCATTAAGAAATAATTGATTTTAGGGTTTATGAGATTAAACTTTTCATACAAAATTTAGGGTTCATTTTTTCTTGTGCGATTGATATTCTCGATTTCAATAATCTATGTTTCAATCGTGCATTAACTTTGAGATTAATTTTGCATGTATGTGCGATAGTTTCCATATATTTGGGTTATTTGTTTATGGAGACTTATTATTCAATTTGTTTATTCTTTATCTTTCTGTTTGTTGATTTGCAGGATCTCATTTAACCATTTCAATGTTACTATGATTTAGTTCAGTTTAATGTTACCATATGCGAAAACTTTAATGCTTTTATAATTGAATTATGGGGTTTTTCTGCTTTCCTAATAATCGTGCCTTGCATTGTTGCAGAATTTATTAGTTTCTAAACTTTAGAATATGGGGAATAAGCATGGTCTTTGAATCAATTCTGATTTGTCGTTTACCATTGATTAAAAATTTGTGAAATTGAGTTTATCTTTTTCCAGTGGATTCAGATGCTTCTTCTTCGCCTCTTTGGGGTGAATTCAATTTTTTTTTACAACATTGATGAATATCTATTTGTTGTTGAATAGTTCTATTCATTGATTAAAATAAAAAAATCAATTTTAGTGTTTTGTTATAATTATGATTTATGAACATTATTGATGAGTGCTCTAAATCGGTAATATTTGCTCATTAATTCTTTGATCTTATGGATTTATTGCTACTGATTTCGTTGTGTTATGCTTATTTTCGTGCAGGGTCTTACGTTCCAGAATTAGTAGTAAAACGAGCGCATTCTGTATTTTTATTAATTGGTCACGACTGGAGACATGGGCACGGCTCTAGACATGACACGGTCTGACGTGACAGTTTCTAGAATGTTTAGTCAGTGGCAGTTTTCTAGAAGATCTAGCCAGCGTCTTCTGGAAGATGGATGGACAGAGTTATATTAGGAGACTTATTTCTAAATCTTAAAATTTGAATTTAGAAAACATTTGGAATTATCTTTAGGATTATTTTTATTTTAATTTCTTTGTTTATCTCTAGGTTTTTAGAGGCTATAAATACCCTCTTGCGGTAAGCCTAAACTCACAACTCAGATTACAATATTCTTCTTCTCCTTTCTAGTTTTATAAAATATTTCTCTTTTATTTTTCAAGTTTTCATTTTTCTTTTCTTTTAAGTTTTGTTTTTAAATATGATAAGTATGACTTTTGTCATGGATAGCTAATTTTCTCATAAGCCGAAAGCTGAAGCATGACTCAATTCCAACGTGAGAATTGAAAAGCACCTTAATAACTTTGGAATATCTCTCACAATCTCTGCGCTTATTTTTCAAAATCAAAATAATTTTCAAAATCAAAGATTAACTTTGGTCAATATGTTGTTGTGATTAAGTGTGTGGGAGGAAGGATCGACTTATTGAAAGCACATTCGACTTCCTAGGAACACACTTGGTGAGATAGCCTTGCCAAGAGGGAATTGATAACTCCGTAAAAAGACTTAATTTCTAGTCTTTCCACTTAAGTTATTGCTCGTCTAAACAAATTATGCACAGCATTTTAGTTCCATTTAGTTGCATTTAGGTTATATTAGCTTGTGGTTGATAAATTTTGCTTAGGCAAGATTTATTTGGTTTAACTAATGCCGTTGAGGAGAAAAGGTTGTTTGGATTATGTTTGTGCAGGAAACTTACAGGGGAAGAACATTTAAGTCGTGACAACATAAATTTACAAAGGCTAACGGAACAAATGAGAACGTGAGGAGCAGATTTATCTTGTCAAGGCAAGGTTTATCTAGGGAAGTCTGAAGCAGGTGTGACGAAACCGCCTATGTCACAAGCCAGCTGGATGACCTACTTCACATGCAAGCAAGCCTTAGTTATTCTGACAGCCGCCTTTCCCTTTTAAATCTGGACATTTATTTGACAACGGTTATTTAAGGAAACTCCAAACAGCATGCAAAGCCCTAGGAGACTTTTCTTTATAAATAACCAGCCGTAGCCGCCAAAGAAAAAAGGCAAGGAAGAAGAGAGAAGAACTTTACCCAAGGCGTGAGAAAGAAACTGCAGTGCTTCTTCACTGTCTACCCACCGACCTTCCTTGGAGTCCTCCATAACCAGACGTTAGTAGACCGGTGATCAGGCCTCGAGAGAGGGTGATCACCAAGGCAGGCATAGTGCTTATCAGACTCGTCGCAATAGAGCCCCCGATTTTGGGAATTGTTCTTCTTTTGTTTAACTCTTTATCTATTTGAGGTTGTACTAAACGTTGAATTTTGGATGATCTTTGATAGCACCACGAATGTTTTACTTGGTGTTAAACTTTGTGTCGCCTAAACAATATTTTTATGTTTTTTGAATGATGGATTATGTTTTGCTTATTGTTTAAATATTTTGCCTTAACACTGTAAGAGCATTGAGAGATCGCTTGAGGTTTTAGTAAAACATATCTTGGAATTGTAAGAGCATCGAGAGATAGCCTTTTGTCTAGATAGTGATTCTTATATTTGAGAGAATTAAGATAGATCGATGTAAGCAATAGAATGAATCAGGGATGGTGAAGTTCTAATTTATCTATCTTAGAGATAAGGAGCGGTTTTAATCGACTAAAAGGCATAGACGCTATAGTAGGATAGACAACACCTATAGTTTACGCTAAGAGGTATTGCTACAAAAACGGATTGTAGTTAACACTGAGGAGTATTGCCATAGCAACCGTCTAAGAATACCTAGTAATCCTGTTGAGCAGCTTGAGCGACTCATAATAATTCATTCTAGACTTAGAAATAATTGTTGACAATGCAAGGGTTTAACATCAGTGCTCTGTGATATGTCTGATTATGTGAGGTCGTTTGCATTCGATTTAAATCAACACTTATCTTATTTTATTTACTTTAGCATTCTGCATATTTATTTTGTCTCGACCAAACTTTCCTGCACTCATTAAATCACCTTTTTGTTTTATTAATATTAGTTCTTAAGTTGACAACTTAGTAGGACTTAGTTTGTGACATTAGTTCTAGTTGCGGTGAAAATATATTTCTCGACCAATCCCTGTGGAGATGATACTCATTTACCCTATATTACTTGAATTGATTATGTATACTTGTATAAATTTACTTGGCTTAACATATACATTTACAAGCGATCAAGTTTTTGGCGCCATTGTGGGGGATGACAATTGACAACTTTTTTTTAGCCATAACAAGTTTTCCCAGTCACATTTTATTTATTTAGTCTAACGTAGTTTACTATTTTCTTTTGTATGTTTTTATTATTGCATGACCCTGAGATCTTATGGTAAGCCTTTGGAACCATTCGACCCTGAAGTTGAGCAAACACTCAGACAAAGATTGTGCCCCAAAAGAACCAGAGAACAATTAAATCAACTCCAAATGCAACACAACATGGGAGATTTAGGACCTGATGCAGCTATCAATCTTCAAGTTGCAAGGCCAATAGCAATACGAGATCATTTGAACCTGATTCTCGATGATCTCAATCCAGGCATAGTGGCACCTGAGATACAATCCACTCACTTCGAACTCAAACCGGTGATGTTTAACATGCTAAACTCTATCGGACAATTTGGTGATTCACCCAATGAGGATGCTAGACAGCATGTTCGTGTTTTCCTTGAAGTATGCGACTCGTTTCGGCAACAAGGAGTACATGAAGATGTGTTAAAACTGAAACTTTTCCCTTATCCCTATGCGATAGAGCAAGAGCCTGGCTCAGCGGAGTTCTTTTCGGCTCAATGGAGTCATGGACAGATTTATGCAAGATCTTCTTACTGTGATACAATCCTCCCAATATGAATACATAACTTCGTAATGACATTGTTAGTTTTCGCCAAGGAGATGATGAATCAATGTATGAATGTTGGGATATGTACAAAAGCCTACTTAGCAAATGTGTTAACCATGGCTTTCACGATTGGATGCAAGTGGTAATGTTTTACAATGGAGTCAATGCACCAACTCGAATGATGCTAGATGCCTCAGTAAATGGCACCTTGTTGGAAAAATCACCCGAGGAAGCTTTTGACATCCTCGACAGGATAGAAAATAATGATTATCAATTTCCAAATACAAGATTGGGAGCCGACATAAAAACATATGGAGCATATGAATTAAAGGGTAAGGATTTTGTAGTCGCTCAACTTTCTGCCATAACCAACATATTGAAAAATTTGCAACGTCCTAATGAGCTAAGATAAGTCAAGGTGACCAATAACACATGCATATTTTATCACGACAACCATCATGAGAGTGAATACCCAGAAAACCATGAGTCAGCCAATTTCATGGGCTATTACAATCGGAGCAAAAACAACCCATATTCGAACACATACAATCCTGGTTGGAGACAACATCCAAATTTCTCATGGAGTCATCAAGGAAACAACAACAATCAAGCAGCAAATTACATGCCACAACAAATAATCCTGACCATCAACATTTTCAGAATCAGCATCATCAGTAGTCCTGTCAAAACAATAAAGGTATAGCTTCTTCCTCTAATACTAATTCCAATACTAATTCCTTGGAGTTATCATTGCTCGAATTTATGGATTCGATGAAAGATTTCATGGCTTCTACAAAGACCTTGATGCATGAACATTCTGCAATAATTAAAAATCAAGGAAATCTGTCACAAAGCCAAGAAACACTTTTGCAAAGCCATAGTTCATCCCTAAGAGCACTGGAGAACCAAGTGGGACAAATTGCCACAACACTACTTTCTCGCCCACAAGGAAATCTTCCTAGTGATACGGAGATCACCAAGCATCATGGGAAGGAACAATGCAATGTACTTACACTAAGGAGCGGAAAACAAATCAACCAAGATGATAAGTTTGGGGGAGAAAACTCAAACAATTTTCGCCATGGCATAACGTAACCTGAGGATTGAGCTGAAAATGTTGAACGAGAAGAAGTGCCCGACGAAAAGGAAAGAACTACAGAGCATCAATCAAACAATGAGAAATTAATGATCGAGGCCAAAAATTCTTCAGCAACAACAGACAATGTGAGACCTCCACCACCATTCCCTCAACGGTTGAAGAAGCATGATGATGACATCCAGTTCAAGAATTGTGTATTAATGTGCCTTTACTTGAAGCCATCGAGCAAATGCCTTCCTATGCCAAGTTTCTTAAAGACATTGTTATGAAGAAACGAAAGGTAGAGCATGTTGCCACGGTAATAGAAATCTGTTCAACAGTAAGAAAACTCCCACCAAAGAAAAAAGACATTGCCATCTTTATAATACCATCCTCAATTGGTAGTAACTTCATAGGGCGAGCTCTAGTTGATTTGAGATCAAGTGTGAACTTGATACCAAAGTCCATATTTATGAAACTAGATGGGTATCACGCCCGCCCAACCTCAGCCATCTTACAACTAGCCAATTGGTCATATGTGCAGCCAGAGGGTAGAATAGAGGATGTCATCGTAAAGGTGGATAAATTCATCTCTCCAGTTGATTTTCTTATCCTGGATTGCGAAGCCGATGAAAATGCCCTGATCATTCTAGGATGACCATTCTTAGCCACTGGGAGAATCCTAATAGATTACGAAAAGGGAGAGTTCACAATGCGAGTAGGAGATCAAAGTGTCACCATCAATGTATTCAACTCCATGAAATATGTGGACGATTCAGAAGAGTGCCAATGCATTAGAGAAGTCGAGGAGAAAGATATCCTAGGACAAGGTGAATCTCTACGACTCGATGAATACAACGCTTTGTATCACAACCCTATACCCGAGATGCACGAACAAAATACATTTGGCCCAAGAGAATTAAACTCAGAAGAGGATTCAGAAATTCATGGCCCTGACAACAAAAATCTGAATAATGAATGCCCTGCAATTGACACCAATGCACGATACGAAAGAGATACAAAAGATCAATCGAGACTTCTTTATAATAGATCAGGTATGAAATTCGAACCCTAAGAATATGATGAAGTATAGTCCTAAGAGTCATCATTAGAACAAGCACGAAACTGAAACTTAACCCTTTGCCATCACATTTGAAATATGCTTATCTAGGAGTTTATGAAACTCTACCAGTGATAATTTCTACCAACCTAACCTTCGAACAGGAGAATAGTTTGTTGAATGTTTTGTCACAGCATATAAAAGCTCTCGGATGAATAATGGCAGACTTGAAGGGAATCAGTCCGACTATATGCATGCACAAAATCAACCTTGAAGATAGCCATAGTACTTCGATGGAACCTTAAAGGAGGATCAATCCAATCATAAAAAAGGTAGTCATGAAGGAAATCATAAAATGGTTGGACGCGAGAGTAATATATCATATATCCAATAGTTCATGGGTTAGCCCGGTGCAGTGTGTGCCAAAGAAGGGTGGTGTGACCATGATTAAAAGCGAACATGACGAACTTCTCACCACAAGAACAGTCACAGGTTGGCGCATATGCATGGATTACAGGAAGCTCAACAAAGCCATAAAGAAAGATCATTTCCCCCTTCCTTTCATCGATCAAATGCTTGATGGGTTGACGGGAAAGGCATTTTACTACTTCCTCGATGGATATTCAGGGTATAACCAAATAGCCATAGTACCAGAGGATCAAGAGAAAATAACTTTCACATGCTCGTATGGCACCTATACATTTAGAAGAATGTCGTTTGGATTATGTAACGCTCCAGCTACATTCCAAAGATGCATGATGGCAATATTTTCAGATGGTGGAAGAATGCATGGAAATATTTATGGATGATTTCTCCATCTCGGGTGATGATTTTGAACGATGCCTCGACAATTTATCTAAGGTACTGAAACGATGTGAAGAAGCCAACCTAGTGCTGAATTGGGATAAATACCATTTTATGGTGACTGAAGGAATAGTGTTGGGTCACAAAATTTCATGTCAAGGTATTGAAGTCGATAAAGCCAATGTGGACATAATTGTAAACCTACCCCTACTCACCAGTGTGCGAGGTTTATGAAGCTTCCTTGGATATGCAGGCTTCTACAGGCGGTTCATAAAAGATTTTTCTCAAATCTCTAAACCCTTATGTCTTTTGCTTCAACAAAATCATCCATTTGAATTTACTAATGATTGTTTGAATGATGTCACAGAATTGAAGAAAAAGCTTTCGACAACACCAATCGTTGTCCCGCCAGATTGGAACGAACCATTTGAACTCATGTGCGATGCCAGTACTATGCAGTCGGAGCAGTGCTAGGGCAACGAAAAAGTAAAATTTTTCACGTCATATACTATTCAAGCTATACTCTTAATAATGCACAAGTTAACTATACCACCATTGAAAATGAACTCTTAGCAGTAGTATTTGCATTCGATAAGTTTAGGCAATACCTAATAGGCACTAAGGTAATTGTACATACAGATCACCCAGCCATTAAATATCTGATTAATAAAAAACATGCGAAGCCTAGACTAATTTGATGGATATTATTACTACAATAGTTCAATTTAGAGATTAAGGATATAAAAGGTATAGAGAATCAAGTGGCATACTATTTTTCTAGGCTAGATAAAAAACCTGATTGTGTTGACACAACAGAAATTAAAGAGGTTTCCCTGATGAGAAAATATTATTTGTCACGACTGTGCCATGGTATGGTGACATTGTTAACTTTCTTGTTAGTGGTATTGTTCCTCCTGATTTATCTACGCAGGGCAGAAAGAAGTTTCAACATGATGTGCGACATTACTACTGGGATAAACCGTTTCTATTCAAGCAATGCGGAGACCAAATAATTCGATAATGCATTCCAGAAGAAGAACATAAATATATTCTATACCAGTGCCACTCGTCACCATATGGACGGCATTTCGGTGGAATGAGAACAACAACAAAGGTGCTCCAATATGGATTTTATTGTCCAACCTTATTCAAGGATGCACATGAATTTTATAAGTCATGTGATAGATGCCAACGAACAGGAAACATATCAAAAAGGTACGAGATGCCATGGTAAAATATTCTTGAAATTGAACTATTCGATGTATGGGGAATATACTTCATGGGACACTTTCCCATATCTTTTGGAGATTTGTACATTTTCTTGGCAGTTGATTGTGTATCAAAATGGGTTGAAGCCATTGTTACACCTAAAAATGATTCCAAAATGGTGTTAAAATTTTTGTACACAAATATATTCACTCGATTTGGAACACCACGAGCTATCATCAGCGATGAAGGCACTCATTTTGAGAATAAATTGATTGCCAAGGCACTGAAGCAATATAGAGTATGACATAAGATTGTTATGGCGTATCACCCTCAAACGAATGTACAAGTCGAAGTGTCTAACCGGGAAATTAAACAAATCCTTGAGAAAGTGGTCAACCCAAATCGAAAGGACTGGTCACCGAAGCTAGATGAAGCACTATGGGCTTATCGTATAGCATTCAAGACACTGTTGGGAATGTTACCATTCAAACTAGTCTATGTAAATGAATGTCATCTGTTGGTTGAACTCGAACATAAAGCCTACTAAGCCACCAAGAAGCTAAACATGGATGTGCAACTTGCTGGAGAAAGAAGACTCTTGGAACTGAACGAGATGGATGAATTCAGAGCACACGCATACGATAATGGCCGCCTATACAAGGAGAAAACAAAACGATGTAATGACAGAAACATACTTCCGAGGTAATTTTATTCTGGACAACAAGTACTGCTCTTTAATTCACGTCTTAAGTTATTCCCAGGTAAGTTAAAATCACGATGGTCCGGACCATTCATTGTACACCAAGTCCATGACAATAGAGCAATTAAAATCCAGAACCAAAACGATGGTTCCATCTTTAAGGTGAACGGGCAGAGACTCAAGGAGTACAAAGGAGCCCTATTCATGCGCGACAAACCGACATCGTTGGCACATGATGCCCAAGAGTTTGCTTTACTTTCTTAAACAAAATTTCGTTGCCTAGGCAACAAAAATTTGAATTCTATACATAAATAAATTAAATTATTTTATGCTTTCATTATCCGTTTTATTTTATTTTCTTTATTTATTGTAGGTAAGTAAAGAGCACATGGTTGCATGGGGAATAAGAGCATACATGAGAAGAGAAGAAACCCTAGGACGCATGGTTTTGGCGGCATAATAAAGAGGGAAAGATGTCTTTTTCCCCCACTTTATGTCCAATCATATATTTCTCATTAATGCACAAATCTTTTCCCTCCAAGAAAGGACAAAACTACCCTGAAACCACCTATTACTTTCCAAAGAAATAAACTGCTCAATTTATTCTTCTTCATCATGCCTTAACCTCTCATCACTAAGCAAGAAAAATTATTTCTCTCCCCATCGTCACAACTGATATCAACCAAGAACAATGGTAAGAACAAGGAAAGCACCTACCCCAACACAGAGTTTCGAACGGTTTCAAATAGCCGACGTAAAAGCACGCTTCAAAATTTTTCAGAAACGTCAAGTCTATTTCGAAGATGGATTCATCGTTCCAGCCGAGGAAGAAGAGTCGTTTGGACCGGAGGTGATGGACGTGATAAAGAAACACAACTGGGAGAAGTTTTCTTGTAATCCCAAAGCCGTAACACCGGTAATGATACGGGAATTTTACACCCATCTCGAGGACCCGTCTATCCATAGAGTTTATGTTCGAGGAAAGCTCATTTAATTTTCCCCCTCTGCACTCAATCGATACTTTAAGTTGGGAAAAGTGGAGGAGAAGCACAAGCGATTTGTGGCTGAGGCCGATCAAAAAACATACGACAGTGTACTACATGATTTATGCTTTGGGTGGGCCAAGTTTGAAGGTAATAACCCAACGAGGAAAATAGTAGACCGCCGAGCACTAAAACTGCACGTGAAGTTGTGGAACCACTTTCTCAAAGGCAAGCTGATGCCAACATCCCACAACACCACTGTCCTCGTAAAGAGATTGATACTCGTGGACTCGATCATTTACGGGAGGAAGATCAAAGTTGGGGAATTCATTTTCGAGCAAATCCGTGAATGTGCCAAGAGGAACCAGGGTAACCTTATGTTTCCCAACTTGATAACCACATTATGCAAGAAGAAAAAGGTTCCTGAGGAGCCCTTCGAGGATTTCATTAAACCCAAGGAGGGTATTACCAAGGAAAAGGTCCCCGAGTTGATGAGTTTCAATGACGATGACCCATATGAAGGTTTAGAGCGAGGAGCAAAATTGGTTATCGTTGCTAGAATGGCTACTGTGGTCACGCACACTCGAGAAACGCGTGAAAAGATCAGACGCCTAGAGAACCATATGGAAATTTACTTCGAGTATGTCAAGGCGAGGGACATGCAACTCAACACCTTTTTTAATGAATTGCTTTCGAACACAAACATCAGACTACCGACCTTCCCCAGTGTCATCCTCAAATATAATGCGGGTGGTAGCACATTTCATGTTTCAACATCGCATTGCCCTCCAAAGTTCCCCCCAGAAGTACCCGATGTTCCACCACTAACAACTCAAGTACCACCCATACCAGAGGAAGGGCAAGGCAACATAGAAGAATTCCTCACCTCATCCTCCTTTTCAACCTCCGAAAGCAGTGATGATACTCTACCCCACTTCTTCACTAATGAATATTTTACTCTAGCACCGCCACAACCTACGCAATATCCCATTCTATCCCCTATCAGTCAAGCTACACCAGTCCCAACACCAGTTCCTAGTCCAGTACCAGTTCCAGCACAACCAACTCCTACTACCGAGCAGTCAACTCCAACACGAGGCTTGTCCAACAAGAAGCGCTACAAGAGAACCACAGACCATATACTTCAGCCATCTCCCTCGCCAGCAGCAGTAGACTCAAGATCCGAGAGTCCCTCTTCTCCCAAACGACGCCGAACGAGGACGTCCAGTCAAGCCACCCCACCACAGTGAGTTTTTATTTTTTCTTTTTCGTATCTGCATATAGATTCATGTAGTTTTAATTTCATGCATTGAGGACAATGCATCCCTCAAGTTTGGGGGAGGTATTGTACCATATTCTGCCATACTTTGTTAGAAAGCAGTTGATGATAATTGGTTGAAATTTTGATTGTCATGACATAAGCAGGTTAAGGTTATTGTTAGGAATGAATTAGGGATGCCCAATGATGAATGCATAATTTGATTGCCTAGGCCAGAATTATTGTTAAGACTATCTAAAGAAGAGAACCAACCTTAGGGCTGATTCTTTGAAGTTCATAAACATGATTGTAGGTTGTCTTTGTTTCAGGTAATCTATAAAATTTTTGGAAAAGAACTTTCTTCTTGTCAAGACTTCAAAAATATTTTAAGGGTGAAATAAAAACTCTCTTGTGTTTTAAAACTTGAAAAAAAGAAGGGACATTCCTATGTGCAAAGGCATAAACATAAAAACTCCATAAGAAATTAATAGTAACCACGACATATGAGTGAATGAAAGTAGTCACAAGATGACTCTGCTCGACTAGCTTGGGGGTGGAAGGTATGCTCCCTTCCACCTAGAGTGTGGAACGGTAGTTGTGATGAGCTTACTCCCCTGTGAGTTGATAAATAACTAGGAGTATAAACTAAGCCTGACAAATAATTTGTTGCCTTGAAAAACCAGAAGTGTTTACTTAAGTTTTCTAATTACCTTTATGCAAAGACTGGTTACAATCACGCACATACTATAGCAAAGAATCCTGACTAGGGAAGGGACTTGGCTTACATGATTGTCGAACATGTTGATGCCAAACAATTTTTGCTGAGGGTTGAAATCTCAAACCGTATGATTTCCTTAACTCTTCTTTTCCATGACAATTTTTATTTTCTTCTACCTATTGTACATTGTTTAAGGATAAGCAATAGCTTAAGTGTGGGGGAGTGATAACTCCGTAAAAAAACTTAATTTCTAGTCTTTTCACTTAAGTTATTAATTGTCTAAACAAAGTATTCATAGAATTTTAGTTGAATTTAGTTGCATATAGGTTACATTAGCTTGTGGTGGATAAATTTTGCTTAGGCAAGATTTGTTTGGTTTGACTGATGTTGTTGAGGAGAAAGGGTTGTTTGGATTGTGTTTGTGCAGGAAACTTGTAGGGGAAGAACATTTCAGTCGTGATAATATGAATTTGCAGAGGCCAACGGAACATATGAGAACGTGAGGAGCAAGTTTATCTCACCGAGGAAAGGTTTATCTGAGGAAGTCTAAAGCAGGTGTGATGAAACAGCCTATGTTACAAGCCAGCTGGATGACCTACTTCACGTGCAAGCAAGCCTTAGTTATTCTGACAGCCGCCTTTCCTTTTTAAGTCTGGACATTTATTTGACAACGGTTATTTAAGGAAACTCCAAAAAACATACAAAGCCCTAGGAGATTTTTCCTTATAAATAACCAGTTGTAGCCGCCAAAGAAAGAAGGCAAGGAAGAAGAGAGACAAATTTTACCCAGGTGTGGGAAAACAACTGCATGCTTCTTCACCATCTACCCACCGACCTTTCATTGTGTCTTCCATAACCAGACGTTAGCAGAGTGGTGATCAGGCCTCGAGAGAGGGTGATCACCAAGGCAGGCATAGTGTTGATCAGAATCATCGCGACAGAGCCCCCAGTTTTGGGAGTCGTTATTCTTTTGTTTAACCCTTTATCTATTTTGGGTTGTACTAAACGTTGAATTTTGGATGATCTTTGATAGCACCATTAATGTCTTACTTGGTGTTAAACTTTGTGTTGCCTGAACAATATTTTTATGTTTTATGAATGATGAATTATGTTTTGCTTATGAATGTTTTGCTTATTGTTTAAATACTTTGCCTTAACACTGTAAGAGTATCGAGAGATCGCCTGGGGTTTTGGTAAAACATGTCTAGGCATTGTAAGAGCATCGAGAGATAGTCTTTTGTCTAGATAGTGATTCTTATATTCGAGAGAATTAAGATAGATCAACGTAAGAAATAGAATGAATCAGGGATGGTGAAGTTCTAACTTGTCTACCTTATAGATAAAGAGCGGTTTCAATCGACTAAAAGGGATAGATGCTAGAGTAGGATAGACAGCGCCTATAGTTTACGTTGAGAGGTATTACTGCAACAACGGATTGTAGTTAACGCTAAGGAGTATTTCCATAGTAACCGTCTAAGAATACCTAGTAATCCTGTTGGGCAGCTTGAGTGAGTCATAATAATTTATTCTAGACTTAGAAATAATTGTTGACAATGCAAGGGTTTAGCATCAGTGCTCTGTGATATATCTGATTATGTAAGGTTGTTTGCATTCGATTTAAATCAACACTTATCTTGTTTTATTTACTTTAGCATTCTACATATTTATTTTATCTCAACCAAACTTTCCTGCACTCATTAAATCACCTCTTTGTTTTATTAATATTAGTTCTTAAGTTGACAACTTAGTAGGACTTAGTTTGTGACATTAGTTCCAGTTGTGGTGAAAATATATTTCTCGACCAATCCCTGTGGAGACGATACTCACTTACCCTATATTACTTGAATCGATTGTGTCTACTTGCACAGATTTGCTTGCCTTAACATATACATTTACAAGCAATCAGAATTGAGATCCGAATTAGTAGTTATTGAAACAACAATCTGAGTCGGTCTTCACGAACTTAAACGGTAATTGATCTACGACAATTGATGTTGATCAGATCAATTTCCAAATCCAGAATCAAAGATTGCCTTGTGTATTTGGTATACAAAATAGAGTCACAATGATTTCCCTTGTAGACAAAGTAATCGACGTGAATCTCGAAGAAAAAATCTAATTCGATGATCCAAAGGAAATTCAATCAAAGAGTCTTGAGGCTATTTTTTACCATATTCATTTTCAACTTACATTCTTTATTTTCTATATTTTTACTTTAAATTTCTTTTTATTATTTAATCATTTTTACCAAACCCCTATTTTTATATACTGCATAACGCCTTATATAAGTAATTCAAACAGAAATTTAGAATTTTCTAAGTCCTTGTGGATCGAACTTACTTCTCTTTACTACGCATTTCCTTTATTTATTAATTGAGAAGAAGGAATTTATTTTGACATCAAAACAACAATTGTCAAATTGGCGTCGTTGCGGGGGACATAACCAAAGTTACTAATTTTTGTTTGCTTTTGATTTATGACCAGGACAAATCCGGAAGAATTAGTGGAGTACAACCCGAAAATCAAAGCCAAAGCTCAGAGACTTCACGCACAAACACTTCGAAAAAGAATGAGACAACAATCAAATCCATAATCAAATTTAGAATCAAATTCAGGTGAATCCATTAATACCGAACCAATATGATAAATGACCCTACTATCAGAGAGTTAGCCGCAGCTCCTACTAAGAAATATCCTTTGTGCATTGATTTTCCCCAAGGTGAAACTTCATACCAGTTAAAACTGGCCTTATTCATCTCCTCCCTACTTTTTGCAAATTACCAAATGAGAATCCACATAAACATCTCACGAAATTTCACATGGTCTACTCTAGCATGAGACCACGGGGAGAAATTAAGGATCAAATCAAACTTAGAGCTTTTTCTTTTTCCCTAGCCGATTCGGGTTAGGAGTGGTTATTTTATCTACCTCCAAATTCTATTACTACATGGGCTCAAATGACTCGTCTTTTTCTTGACAGTTTTTCCCTGCAAGGAAAGCAAGTGAGTTATGAAGAAGAATAATTGGAATCAAGTAACTTGATGGAGAGTCACTCTATGACTACTGGGAGAGATTTAAAAAATTATGTGCTAGTTGCCCACAACATGGGTTAACCGAACAAACACTCTTTCAATATTTTTATAAAGGATTAACTCCCCTAGAAATGAAGATGATCGATGCTGCCAATGGATGAGCTTTGGTGAACATGACTCCTACTGAGGCTAGGGATTTAATTTCCACAATGGTTGTAAATTTCAAACAGTTCCGCCCAACTAATGAACCTCCTCGAAGGGTTCATGAGATAAGTTCATCTTTTTTAGAAAATAAGATAGATAAATTAACTGAAGTAGCCAACTCCCTTGTTGCAGGAAAGATAGGACCAAACATATTATGTGGAATATGTGCATTACTTGATCATCCAACAGATAGTTGTCCACTGATTCAAGATGACATAGAAGATCAAGTTAATGCAGTGGGGAACTTTCCAGAACCTCCCCAGAGGGCTTATAATCCCTATGGTAATACTTATAACCTAGGATGGAGGGATCATCCAAATTTCAATTACGCTCAAAACTCAAGGCCGAATTAAGCTTATCAACCAAGGCGACCTCCACAATCCCAACAGCCACAGAGGTCATCGTTCAAGTCAATTGTTGAAAAAATATCTCTTTCCCAAGAAAATTTCTAGATTCGTACTGAAGCCCACTTACAAGAGATGGAAAAGCATATAAGACAACTAGCTCAGACCGTAGGATGTTTGGAACCACAAGGTAAACATTCATCTCAAACCGAGGTAAATCCAAGGGAGAATATCACTCTTTGGAGTGGTACAGTAGTCACGCTACCTGTTCCAAAAGATGAAGCAATCCAAAAAAGAAAGAAGAATGATGACTCAGGATCCCAGAAAAAGAGTGACGAAGTACAAACGGATCCAAAGCCATCTCCTTATGACGTGCCACCACCTTTTCCATCAAGGTTAGTGAAAAGAGATAAACAACATGAGAAAAAGAAAATACTAAAAGTATTTTGGAAGCTGAAAATCAATATACCTCTTCTTGAAGTTATCAGAAGGGTTCCAAGATATGCCCAATTTCTAAAGGATCTTTGTATAACAAAGAGAAAACTTATCGGGAACGAGAAGGTAAATCTAGGAAAACATGTATCAACTGTATTCCAACAAAAGATGCCACCAAAATTGAAAGACCAATGTATGTTCTCTATACCCTGTAAAATTGGTAAAGTTGGGATAAAGCAAGACATGTATGATCTTGGTGCCTCTATTAATGTAATGCCTCTCTCTATTTACAATATGATTTCTAATGAGCCCTTTAAGGATACAAAAATATCAATTCAGCTTGCCGATAGATCTGTCATTTACCCGGAAGGACTATTAGAAAATGTGCTGGTAGAGGTAAACGAATTAATATTTCCCACTTATTTTTATGTAATTGACATGGAGAATGATCGCACTAGCACTTCTTCTGATATTCTATTGAGGTGTCCCTTTCTAAGTACTACGCGCACAAAGATTGATATAAAAAGTGGGACTTTAACCATGGAGTTTGATGGTGAGATCATGAAATTTGATGTGTATAAGAAAATGAAACACCCAGACAAAGTGGAGAGCATAAATTATGTCAGCATTATTGATCCTTTGGAAAATGAGTTTGTAGAAGCAAATTTTTCTTTTGATCTATGCAGGGAGTTAGCAGATCGTGATGAGGAAATCAGGAAGTTGAAAAAAATATTTTCAGATTGTACCGATTTAAAATTGATTCTTTTTAAGTCTAAAGTTCTACCTTATGTTTTGCAGGCACCTGAGACAGAACTGAAACAAATGCCGAAAAACTTAAAGAGTGCCTTTTAGGATAAAATGCTACTTCACCGGTTATTTTGGATAAGCTTTCAAAGCTAAAAATGATCTGAAGAATAACCTATGAGAATGACAAATTCTACAATGATAAAATAAAAGAATTATACGATCGTAGAATTTCTCATAAGGAAATTCTTAGTTGGAAAACGCGTATGTAGTGGATGAAGTATTTCTCTTAGAACCTGTCATCTGAAGTCAGATCATTGAGTTAAATGATATTAAACAAAGCGCTTCGTGGAAAGCAACCCATTGTTTTTAATTATGTTTCATTTTTATTCTATTTTATTTTATTAGGTTAAGCAAATCTAATTTAATTATTTCTTTTATTTTTCAGGAACCAAATGTTTTCAATCGAGCTTAAATGAGTTAGATTTGCAAATTTATATTCGAACAGTGACAAAATCCATCCCTGAGCAGTAGCTCCTTTTGCGCAGAGTAGTAGAACAATATGTTCCAATACCATGCACACAGTTTCATTAAACGTCACATGTTAGTATCTTCACTAGCATATTGGCGCATGTTAGCAAAACCCATATCACCTTTTGCCCCCATTTTAAAGCATGTACCTGTCGTAGTCCTTTCACCCTATATCTTCCCTTTCTTATTTTTCTTTGACCACATGCCCCATCTATCTTATATTTTGTTATCTTTTTCAAATTTCAATCCAATTTCACCTAAATTAAACCACCCCACGTGCTTTTTCACCTAAAAAATAAAACAAACCAACGTTTTTCCTACCTATTTTCTTCCCCAACAAGAGTTCTCACCTCAAAAAAAGTCCATCAACTCTTTCCTCCACCATGCTCGCACATGTCATCCTAACAAAGCCGTTTGTTTGTGTCACTAACCTCCTAACCATCTACTGATGCTCGTATTGGTTTATACAAGGAACCAACAACACCATGATGTCATACCACCAACCTTCCTCGGTAGGCATTGCCAACTCAAAGCTCCAGTTTTTATTGTCGTACCAAGCGATTTGGACTCCTGACCATCGCAACCTGCTCCTCGCCTGACTCGATGATGAGAGCACGCACCAAACTCTCAATCGCATTGTATCACTTGACGTTTTCACCCACCAGACCGAGCACTATTCATCATTCATCTTGTCGCGTTCACCTTCTCCATCGTTCTAGTTCATGCCGACTTTAGGAATATTTTCCTCTCGTCCATGACCATTGGCTATCCTGACGTGTTCCATGACTTCATAAGAATCCGACAATGCTCCAGAGGTAAATTCCACTCTTATTTCAGTTCAACCTTTTCTAATGTACCAAACAATTTATGGTTTTACAGAGGACTTCGACGCATATTTTTCACCCTCGGACCTATCTCCTACGACATCGAGTTCTCAGCAACAACCCAGGCAGCACGCTTCACCGGCCTCTAAAAGTCCACCTCCTACCCATGAGAATCCCGAGAGTAACCGACGAGGTAGCTCGTATGCTGTCTCACCGGAAGAGACTCTGGAAGGTTACTTGTAATTCACTGACAAAGAGTTGGTACGTTTTGAGTTGGTAAGACATCATTCGTTTTGTGTAGGTAAATATATTTTAACTTAAACCCTAGAAACTTTGCATTTACGTGAATATGCCCATGCTTATTTTGTTTCCATTGGTTGGACTTTATATTTGATGATTAATTATGGCACGTTTGATGAACTTGTCTTTGAATTTTACTCCACTTTTACTTTTTCTCTGAATCATCTTATTAATGTTAACTCTCCTGATGTCGTTACATTTTGATTATGCGAAAACTATTTTTCAATGTCTATTTTTGAGTTTAATCTTACTATGGGGTTCGTGACGCATGTCATGAGTCATGCGTATCTAACTGCTCTTCTTGAGATTATGCATGATTTTGATGTCGATATGGCTTACGAGACACTTATCGACTTGGCTGGCCATACGTTCAACGCTTGCTCGACTCGAACTCATCTTATACACGACCCGGCCTTGTGCTACATACATCATGTCCTCGCCTACAATTATTCCAACCGAAATGAATCGTCTTCCTCCTTGAGCTGGGTTGAGCTTTTCTTTTTATGGTACATGTCAGTCGGTCAGCGAGTGAACTTAGGATTTTGGTTTTCCCGGGCTTTTGAGATCGTTATTAGATCCAATCGCCAACTTATCCTTGGCTCGTATATTACTCATTTAGCCTCTCGCATCGCTATTTTGATGTTACCAGGTTTACTTATGCTTTTCCTACAGATGCTTTGGATTCGTGATGTTTGCACTCGATGGGCTTACTTGCTGGAACCCCGAGCGCACCATATTTTATTCCACATGGTGTCCTCACTCCTCATAGTGAACAAGTTTTTGTCTGCTGTAATACACCACAACCACCACCTACAGCACCTCTCCCGGACATTCAGACACAAATGGATGAAGTTCATAGCTATCTCCACACTATTAAGATAAACATTATTGAAATTGTTTTATATCTTCGTCCCAGCGCCTCCCACCCCTGCTGTGGTCGATAGAAAATCCATGGAGTACTCTATTCCTTCTCTTGTACTTTAATTTTACTTTTTGAGGCAAAACACTTTGAGTGAGGGGGAGTAGAGTCTAGGTTGAATTTCCTTTTTCTTATCTCTATGTTTTGATGTTAGTATGTGTTGATTGGATTTGCGAAAAATTTCTTTGAATTTCTTTGTCTTGTTAAGTATTTTTTGGAATGACATGATTGTTTGAGAACACATAATTGTTTAGGTTAGGATATTCTTGATAATGAATAGCATAAATTGTGATCAAGTTGGTATTCTTGTGATATTCCATGATTTTGTTGGCTAAAATGTGCTTAGCTCAATGCATGAAAATAATTTGGTGAGATTTGAGCCTTTACGAGCATATCATTTTGCTCCCATTTTGTTGGATTGAGTGTGTCGAATTTGACATTGATATTCTAGAACCTGTATTTTAAATACTATCGAGATTACACATGAGCATGATGTTTAAAACTGATTTGGGCACTTTAGGATTAACCACTCTGTTTCCCCCACTAAAATTGCCTACCCACCTCTAGTTAACCACTCTTGAGCCTATTTTCATTCTTTGTTTTCACCATATCCATAAACCTGAGCCTTTTTATTTTATCACTCTTTTCTACCCTTTTCAGGGCAAGTGAACAATTAGTCCGATGTATGCTCCATAAAAAATAGTAGCAGTTCGAAAGAAAAAAATTGTTCGAAAAAGAGGAAGAAAAGACATGAGAAAAGTGGAAAACAAAACAACAACAAAAATGTGGAAAAATTCATTTCGAAAGGAAAAGTTGTTGTTTAATGGTTTTTCTTTTTATCTTGTTTTGCTTAAAGTTTTAATGGAGTCGAACTTGTTATTTGTTAGTTCCTTGTCTTGAATTCTAGCCATATTATTTAGCCTTTTCTCCACCTTTACCTAAGCCCCATTACAACCAATAAAAGACCCTATGATTTATACATCTTGTTCTTATTAGTAGTGAAGACTTGATTTTCTTGCAGGCTTATGGTAATGTCGTGTCGGTTCTGACATTGAATGTTTCTATACCCAAAACACATTGAGTGATTTGAGTGAATCCCGATAAGGTGTTGAGTTATGGGCATTGAGATTAATGAATGAATGGATGTTACAATTACATTTAACTTGTTCCAATTGGTGATGTTCAATTGATTGATGTCTTGACTTGAATAATTATGGTGGTCTCTACCTTGCTTCCTTGAATCTGAAACTTGACAAAGAAAGTTGAATGGAATTTTTGAGTGATTTGATTATATCATACTTGATGACAAGCATGAGATAAGTGAGTGAGAATTTGATGAATGTTCTGAATCGATAATATTTGCTCGTTAATTCTTAGATCTTATGGATTTATTGCTACTGATTTGGTTATGTTATGCTTATTTTCGTGCATGGTTTTACTTTCCAGATTTAGTAGTTAAACGGGCGCATTCTTTATTTTTTTATTATTTGGTCACGGCTGGAGACATAGGCACGACTCTGAGCATGACACGGTCTAACGTGACAGTTTCTAGAATGTCCAGTCAGTAACAATTTTCTAGAAGATCTAGTCAGCACCTTTTGGAAGATAGACAGACAGAGTTATATTAGGAGACTTATTTTTAAATTTTAATGTTTGAATTTAGAAAACACTTGGAATTTTCTTTAGGATTATTTTATTTTAATTTTTTTGTTTATCTGTAGGTTTTTAGAGGCTATAAATACCCTCTTGGGGTAAGCCTAAACTCACAACTCAGATTACAATCTTCTTTTTCTCCTTTCAAGTTTTATAAAAGTTCTCTCTTTTATTTTTCAAGTTTTCATTTTTTTCTTTTATTTTAAGTTTTGTTTTTAAATATGTTGAGTATGAATTTTTTCATGCTTAGCTAATTTTCTCATAAGCTGAGAGTTGAAGCATTTACTCAATTCCAACGTGAGAATTGAAAAGCACCTTAATAACTTCAGAATATCTCTCTCAATCTATGTGCTTATTTCTCAAAATCAAAACAGTTTTAAAAATCAAAGATTGACTTTAGTCAAGTTGTTGTTGCGATTAAATGTGTGGGAGGAAGGATCAGTTTATTGAAAGAGCATTTGACTTTCTGGGAACACACTTGGCGAGATAGCCTTGCCAAGAGGGAATTGAGATCGGAATTAGTAGTTATTGAAACAACAATCTGAGTCGGTCTTCACGAACTTAAACGGTAATTGATCTATGACAATTGATGTTGATCAGATTAACTTCTGTAATCGATATCAAAGATTGCCTTGGGTATTCGGTATACAAAATAGAGTCACGAAGATTGCCCTTATAGACAAAGTAACTGACGTGAATCCCAAAGGGAAAATCTAATTCGATATTCTGAAGGAAATTGAGTGAAAGCGAGGCTTGAGGCTATTATTTACCATATTCATTTTCAACATTACATTCTTTATTTTATTTATTTTACTTTAAATTGCTTTTATTATTTAATCATTTTTACCAAAACCCCCTTTTTATCTACTACATAGCACCTGGTATAAGCAATTCAAACAGACATTTGGAATTTTCTAAGTCCATGTGGATCGACCCTTACTTCTCTTTACTACGTGTTTCCTATATTTATTAATTGAGAAGAAGGAATTTATTTTGACATTAAAATGATAGTTGTGAATTATTCATTACTTTATATCACTCAAATTTATGCTTTACGATTATACTATTTTTTTGCCATGATGTTTTAAATCATTTTTTGTTGGTTATAGTTATTATAGTTGTATATATGATCTTCTTGTGCATTTTGGTGGTGAATATCAAAGTTTTAAGTTAGTATAGTGACATAAAGTTACAATAAAGTTTTGGTTTTTTTACCATGTTTTGATCTAATTTAGTGAATCCATGATTAAGAAATTATTGAAAAATAATCAAAGATTTAGTTTTTCGGTTTCTAATAACGTCATGTAGACAACCTTATTAAAGGTTTAATTCACTAATATGTACTTTGACTTCCGTTTAAAAGTTGATTGTTTTGAATTCAGTTTGTCTTTGGTAATTTATGAAGTTATGAATTAATTGCATGTTTAAGGAATTCATCAGAAATAATCAAAGACATGAGTTTTCAATTTTTGATAGCACAATTTATATAACCTTATTTTGGGTTATTTCGGATACTGTAGTACAATCAAAAACTTCAGTTTTAACATTTGATTGTTATAGAAATGTTAAATTTGAATACTGATATTTATTTTTTGAGACGATTTAATTAAAACAATAAGTCATTAAAGTGACATTAGTTATGAAAAATATTTGTTTTTTTAAATATAAAGGTTATGTACATGTACCTTAGAATATGTCAATATTGATAGGCTAAAGGTAGATTAATAGTTAACATAATTGCATGTACAACTTTGGTAATAAGAATGTGATATTTATTTGGTTTGATGTGTGAGTAATAAATCGACCATAAAGAAGATTTTTTTACTTGACATGTTCTTATTATTATGGTTTGATTACCTCCTCAGATATTCCTTAAGGTTAATATTTTGGATATGAATAAAATATTAATTGAGTATATGATATATTGAGATGAGGTTTAAGGTTATTCAAATTTAATATTATTTTGGTTATCTTTTACTTAAAATAAAAAAATTAAGAGAAATTGATTGATTGATTGATACTATTTACATGGTTTTATTTATATTGTTAATGCAATATATGTATATATTCAATTCAATTTTATCAAAATTTCAGTTTGGATTTTTGGTTATTAGAATATATATATTGAGACAAATTAATTCATATTTTTTATAGGTCTAATATTTTGGTAGATTAGTTGAAACAAAACGTCGCCAAAGTGACCTCTTTTGTATAGACTGATTTATTAGAAATATCAAGATGATTATGTTTTTTTTGTAATTCATGCGTTTATTAATTGACCCAAACGAAAAGTTAATATTTGGCCTAATTTCAAGCGACACATGTGTTAATAATATGTGACAATTATAAGGTGTTTTATGTGAGCATTACACTAGTCCAAAGATTAGTATATTGTTTGACATAGCTTATTGTCAATATTTGATTACTAGAACAAGAGTATCGTTTACTGGTAATATTACCGTCTAAAGACTTGATATTGATGTAGTGTTTGGTATCTTGTGATGAGAACTAGCCATTATTTTTAAATTTATTTGTTTACTTAAGAATATCAATGTGAGCTTAAAGTTTATTTATGTTTTGTTCTATATTCAACTAATTATTTATTTATTACTATCACAATATATTCTAATATACATTTTATACATATGCTTAGGAAAATAAATCTAAAGGAATGGAGAAATGCACTTACATAAGGTTTTGGTTGTATGAACATAGACTTTGCACTAAGGAAATAACAATTTTCAACTCTCATAGGGGATAACATCCTTAATTGGTATAACGAATTTTGAGAGGTTAAATTTGTTCAATTTTCATGAGTCTAGTGGTCATGAAGTAACAACATTTTTTTAGCCTTAAGGGGCACATAATCTGAAAAGATTATTTAGGCCAATGGTTTCCGTAAAGAAATTGAGAAATGTTTTCAAGGAAATGTGAGGGAGTACATCATGGATATGTTTCATATTGCTTCAAAACTTAAGGCACTAAAAATTGAGTTTTCTGAAGAATTACTTGTTCTTGTGACTTCAGCATCGCTTCCTATGAAGTTTAATCAACTGAAAGGGAGAAATAAACTATAAATGAGCTCGTTTTTCATTGTGTGCAAGAGGAAGAAAGGTTGAAGCATAATAAGTTTGAAAGTACTCATTTGAAAAGTGCATATAAAGATAAGAGCAAAAATAAAATCATAATGTAGTTGTTAAGGGTCCAACTCAAAATAGATAACAATATGTTATAAATGGTTGTTCTCTTTTTTAGATAAATTAGGACATATGAGGAGAAATTAAATTCTAAAACATTAAGCAATTATTTTGGTTATTCTGAGCGATCCAAGTGTTATGAGTTTTATGATCTCATAATTAGGAATATTTTTAAGATTAAATCTATAACATTATTTTTGAGGATGTTGAGTTTAGAGGAAGAAATGAGTTTAAGGAATTGTTTTTGAGGAGGAATTAAATTATAAATCAATTCATATTATCACTTTTGATGATATCCATGTGTTCATACATGTCGTTAATCAAGAAGTGAATCTAGAACCTCAATAAAATAACATTGAACAACTCTCCATTTAAGATTAGAAATTGTTACAGAAGAATAAACTCCATAGCCTTAAAGAACAAGTGTCATTTTGATGATCCACGAGATGAGAGAAATATTATTTTAGTCTTTACAAGAAATAAATGACAATGAAATGATGGAAAATGATTTAATCAACTTTTTCATGTCATAAAAGTTATGATTCTCAAAAGTGGATTAATTTCATGTAAGAAGAGTATAAGTTTTATACAAGATAATAAAGTTTGAGAACTTGTCTCATTACCTGAAGGTGCAAAGATGATTGGTTGCAAATGGATATTTAAAACCAAGATGGATGCAAAAGGTGATGTTGACATATATAAGACATCTTGAATCTAAAGGATATAATCAGAAAAAATGTATTAATTTGGAAGAGACTTTATTTTGTTTCATTGAAAGGCTCTTTCAGGAAAATCATGATACTTGTTGCTTATATTTGGTCTTGAGTTACATAAGTTGGATTTCAAAATTGTGTTTCACAATGGTAACATTGATGAGATGGTTTATACAATGCAATTAGAAAATTGTATCTAATGATATAAAATTAATGATATGCAAATTAAGGAAACTCATTTATGAGTTTAATTATGACTCTCGTTAATTGTATAACAAATTTCTTCAAGTGATTATCTTGTTTGGGTTTGAGATAAATTTAGTTGACTATTGTATATCCTACAATTTCAGTGGGAGTAACCCAAGTGATACCACTTATTGTTAAAGGAAACAATTTTAGTCTTGATCGCTTCCTTAAGAATGATTTTGAATCTAAGGAAATGTAGAATGGTTCCTTATACTTCAAAAATAAATAATGAATACAATATATACTCAGGTTTGTACGCATTCAGTCGTAGCATATGATTTTGAGATATTAAGTAGATATTTAAGCAATTTGGGTATTGATCATTGGATTACAACCAAATTGATTCATACGATACATTTAAGAACTAAAAAAATTACATGATCGAATATCGGAGGCCTAGTAAGTAAGACATCATCAGGTTTATGGACTCTGACTTATTGGAATATGGATACAAAATTTTGTCACATGAACTGCAAATTATGGATTGATAAGAAAGACCACTTGACTTATTTTGTGACAACAAAGTTGTAATCCTTTATTCCATATACAATATAAACACCTTAAAGTCTAAGCAAATAAACATTACGTTTCTGATTGTTAAAGAAAATACATAGTGGTTATGTGTTTATATAGCATATTGGTACAAACTCATTATTGTGCGCTTATTAAGGAATTGTCACCCTAGGTCTTTCATGAGCATACTACTTATGTGGGTGTAATATCATTTAAGGATATTCAGTTTTAGTGGGAGTTTGAAATTTAAACGCTCGTTGATTATATACACAATTTCAATTACTTCAGTTTAAGGATATTTATTTTAAAGTTATTTTCTATAGAAATAAAGTTTTTTTATTTATCCACACTCTGGTTTTGGTCAAATTTGATCTAACCAAAGACAATCAGTTAGAAATAGACATGTACAGTTCATATTGCATGTAATTTTTATGCTACGCTCCATGGTTGATTTATGTCATTTGACTATGTTTGTATACGTGACTATTGATTGGTCTAGTCATGATTGATTTGGTAAAGGCCGCTTTGATCCTATATGGATATAATTAATGAATGAGACTGTTATACCATATATATTTCATGATAACAAATTTTGAGCTCATAAGGTTATACATTTATCAGGAAATATATGTTTCATAAGTGGGAGATTGTTGGATTAAAATCCATAATTATGGGCTCATATTTTTAATATATGTTGGGATTTATGAAGCTCAAATTGACAATCGAAAATTGCCAAGAATGGGTATGGCTCACCCGAGGGGAACCGACAAGGACAATTCGAGTACTTGTACTCCTAGAACCAAAACTCTATATATAATAAACTGTAGAAACCCACCATATCTAAGACCATGCCGAAACTCTATCCATAGGTACCCAAATAAGTGTGCACAAAAGAGAAATGAACTCTAACCTTTGTCTTTTAATTTATTCAATATATTATTTTGAATAAATGCATGTGAGCTATAAATTATATGGTTAGGGTTTTAATTTCCTCTATGTGTTTTATTCATTGTATTTTATGGTTCATTTACCAGTTGAATTTAATCTTTTTCATATTTCACTAACATATATTTCCTCTCTTTGATATTATTTTTTCTAACATATTTTCCTTGTATTTTTTCTTTATTTTGTGCATAAACCTCATGTTAATTCCTGGGTAATTATCAAATTAAAAGGCTTTTAAAACGACCATGCCACACGAAGGGGTAGATATTTTTTATTTACTTTGACATATTGGGACGTTGTGAGTTCTTTGAAAGTTGTTATAGGATAATTACCTTGGAATTAACACATGTTTCATACATATCATGTCATAGAAGGTATTGTTTCCCTAATTAATAGTCGCATTAGAAGGCTTTCAATACGAAAATATCACTCGAAGAGGTAGAGTATAAATGCAAAAATGCATCATTGGTCCAGAGGGGTTCTACAGGAAGTAGCTGAAGAAGGTACACCAGTCTGAATACATGAAGCTCAAATAATGCAATAAAACAAGCATTTCAAGGGTGCTATAACGATGTTGATACAACTAGCCGAAAAGAAATAATATGTTTGAAGTCATCAAGCAACAACGATAACCAACATGAGAGAATTGATGATGTCAGTCGCATATGGTCGCTCAATAAATGCATTTCTGGAAAAGAAATCAAAGCGTTGGAATTTTCCATAAAGCCAAGGATAAAAGAATAGTGTTTCCTTGCATATTCGATCAAAATTGAAGAAGTCGAGTAGTGTGATGTGATTTGTAGTTTTCGTCTACCTCAGTGTATTAATAGATTGTGTGTTCCTTGAAAGTTGTTTTATGACAATTACTTTGGAATCAACACTTTCCTTTCATTTGCATTCACATTTTCATTTTGCATTGTTATGTTTGCGGTTTAATTCTTACACTATGCATTTGGATTTTGTTTGTTTCAAATTTTTCTACAAGTATTCGATCATAAAAATTTAGGAGTAATTCGTGGAGTATCCCATGACAGAAATTCTAAAAATACAAATTAGAGCCAACTTGGTCTTCCTAGAGAAGGATAAGAGCTATGAATGAGATTTTAGCATGTGTTACTAGAATTGAGAAACTCCAAGAGCATCTTCTTGAGACTTAGCAAGAGATGATTGATCGAGCAAATAAATTCCAAGATTAGTAAAGAGAACAGATGTCTAAATTAATGCATATGATGTCTGTTTTGATTCATAGGGAGAAACCAGAAGAGGATCCCACTGTAAAGACTATGAATGAGAGTAGTGGGGTTAAAATGACAATGATAGATGATCAAGAACCTGATAAAGAGCAAGGTAACTCGATCCAGCCCCAGAAATCAGATGTGGTCCCAGGATGTGTCATTGAATTAATAGCAAAAGAAGAAGCATTGAAACGTGAAGGTCTCCTTAAGAGATATGGATATCACTCAAAGAAAAAAGGAATATAGGAAGCTTAAATACCGATCAAGAAAGCCAAAAACTATCATACTCTTCCATAATGGCCTCTGAACTAGAAATGGTCCTATAAGGAGATTTCTTGGATAAACTAGATTGAAACACCAGAATATTTAGCGAAGGTTTCTAATAATCTTGAAGAAAAATTTCAAGATCCTCTCGAGCAAGAAATTAAGAGATCCAAGGAAGAAAAGTAAAATGCCAGAATTCAATGCCCATAAATTTCTTTCTCAGTAGAGATTAGTGTACCATGTCATGTGAAGACTACATGGTGCACGAGAAAGAGAAGATAAATCCAAGCAAGAAGGTTTCAATAGATGTAATATGAGATTGGCCCATAGGATTGGGAACGAATTGGTCAGATGTAAGCCTCAAAGCATCTCAGACACCTATATCAGATTTTTTGATGACAAGTGGGCATTAGACATTTAAAAGAGCCTGCCAAATACTCCACCAATCATTGTAGCAATTGTTTCTCAAAACCCAACCAAGACTATCATCCTCAAAGAAAATAGTTTTGGATCAAAATTTGGGCCCAATTTTCAACTAGGGGAGAAATAGTTAAACAAGCAAGAAGAAGTGAAAGAGGTTAGTCTTTTGGGGCATATGAAGAATACTTTCCAGTTTGGAAAAGTTAATGTTGAACCATAATTGGTGGAAGCAACTGATGTAAAAGAAAAGTTGAAGGATCAGGAGTTGCACATCACCATAATGTCTAGAGATGCTGAGGTTGGAAAATTTGAACAGAAATTTCACCATGTTTCCCTGAAGAATAACTGAACAAGTGGACTACAGAGGATCTCCTTGTAGTTTTTAGATGAAATTTAGAGTAATACTCGGAATTAAACCTTATAGTTTTGCTTGTGAACATTAAGGAATCTTTTGTGAAGGGCTTCTATGTTAATTCAACTTTTTCTGCAATTGAAGTTGCTTTCCTTCATTTCTCAAGTGGCAATCATTTTATACATGTTCATTTTATTTGTCATTCTTTTATTTCATTTTTGATTTTTTTCATTCATTCCATACAAATGTCTATTACTCTTCCAAATGTATATATTTGTTCCAAAATTTCTTTTCAGATGCCCTAATCATTAATAACATGAATGTTTTTGAACTTTAATCGTGAGATAAATTTAGAGCGGTCTATGTTTAGTAGAAATCTATGAGTGCGAAAATGAGGTAGAATGTGATGTTTCTAACAAACTATTGAGGCTGGTGAAAAGGGATGATGAACAGATCTTATCTCACCATGAAGAAATTGAGATGTTGAATGAATGAAGAAAGAAGAAAGATAGAAATTGGCACTACTTTGTGACATGAAATGAGATGAAAGCTGATAGAGTTGCTTCAAGATTCCAAAGGCATCTTTTCCTAATCTTATTAAAACATGTCAGAATTGAATACATATGTAATTGTGCACAAATTCCTGATAGACTATTAATCCCCTATCTAATAGTCTTTGAAAATTTGATGGGTGTGTGCTGGGGTAGCATGATAAGTTTGAAAGAAAGGAAAAATCTATTTCTTATTTGAGCAAGAAGTTTATGGATTGCAAACTCCGATACCCACCAATCCAAAAGTTATATTGTGCTTTGATGTGGGCTACCCAAAGGGTCAACTTGGCTTGATGACAGATGTTGTTATCTGAATTTGACATCACACATGTGAACCAGAAAGTGATTAAAAGGAGTTACATAGTAGATCTCTTGCAAGACAGACATCAGATGATTATGAGTCTCAGGCTTTAATTTTTTAGATGAGGGTTTATTGTGCATCTCTACTGAAGAAGAAATTAAATAAGGATATGAATCTTGGAAACTTTAATGGGGCATTCAATGATTTTAAAAGAGGAATTGGGGCATTGTTAATGTTTGTTACCCTTTCACAAATAGACCATAGCTCTTTTGCACTAACAATGTGGAAGAACTTAAGGCTTGTGCTTTGAGGATAAGAGCAGTCATGGAAAGAAGATTTCAGTGCTTAAAGTATGTGGAAGTTCCTCAATTAGAAGTCTATCAACTAGGAAGATAGTGAGAATTGCCACAGGAAATTGTCTTTCATCGTGGATACATGTCCAACTTCAGTATATACCCTGATGAGGTGCAACGTCATTTCCATTTGATTTTGGAATAAAAATAGTTTTACTCATCACAGTTAAGATTTTGTTACTTCAAGTTTTGAAAAAAGTAGAACAGAGGCGAAGCTGAAGCACGATGTGATCAGTTGAACTCCATTGGAAAAAGAGGTTGAAAGTTATCTGCCATGAACAGATGTGTCAGAAGCAAATGATGCGAGCTCATGATAAGAAAGTTCGTCCAATAAAAGTCTGAGAGGGTTATCTAGCAATTGAAAATATCTTTCCATTTCATAAATATTTTCTTGAGAAATGGATGTTTAATGGAGAAATGACCAAATGTTGTCAATGAGGTCATTTTCGGAGGAGTGTTGCTGAATTAAGTGATCCAATAAAGTCAAATTCGTGTTAAGAAGTACTACACTCGAAGAAAGGAGAATGATAGAAAAGAATAAGAAAAAAAATAAAGAAATAAAGAAAAAATGAAAAAATGAAAAAGAAAGAAAAAGAAAAGAAAGAAAAAGAAAAGAAAAGAAAAGAAAAGAATAAGGATAAAGAAAGAAATAAAGAAAAAATGAAAAAGAGAGAAAAAACATAAAAAGAAAAATGAAGAAAGAAAAAAATAAAAATAAAAAAGAAAAAGAAAAAGAAAAGAAGGAGAAAAAAAATTAAAAGGAGGGTTCAAGACGAGAATTTGCAAAGGTTGTATTGACACCAAAAGGAAGGATTTGAGTTGAAAACCTGAAAGGGTGGCTCAAATACATTTTGATGTTAGGCATCCAACAAACAAAACCCTCTCAAGTGTCTGGTACTTTGGTGTGAGTTTCGCGTCTATAAACATTTTGGCAATTTTTAAAGTCCTTTAGACACAAGTTTACCTCTACACTTCGAGGTTGCTTCTAGTTTATTGGTTTAAAGAGCCTGATATTTTGAGAGGAGCTTCACATCTATAAACATTTTGGCAGTATTTGAGATCTTCTAAACAGAAGCTTACCTAAGTGCTCCAAATTATATCAAGTCGATTAGTTCAGGAACATTCATGCTAGTGATGTTTGAGGCATCCGACTTTATTTTTGATTTTTATCCTTTCCATGATTGCCATGACTTTATAAAATTCCAATTTTCTCATTTCAAGGCCTAATTGTTTTTCATTTACAAACATCTTATAAGTATATTAACATAGTTCAAAAAACTAAAGATTTCTTGGTATTACTTTGAACTTATCTCTAAATGCATGGATTCCAAGGTAACCCAAAACCTGGATACTTGTGTTTATTTGTAAAATAGTGAATGACAAGAAAATATATATGAACTGAATTCATATGGATAGCTATTCAATCCTCATCAAAGAAATTTTTTAAGTTGTTTTGATATGGGGAAAATAAACAAGATGATTTCTTAAGAAGTTGATAAGTCTTATTCTGCCTCAAATGAAATGCAAGGGCAGTGGAGACATTCTCCGATCTTTGGTACCGTAAAGTTTGATAGATCATAAGACTCAAGAATGAAACTTTTCACACTTCTTCATAACATCATCAATAATTGATTAAGAAGCAGGCGACCGTCTTAATAAGAATGGGGCATGCATTGTTTTAAGTTTCTTTGGTATCTCAAGTCAAAACAAAAATTCAAGGCACTCATGTATTAGGCATATTGATCAACCTTCTAAATGGCCTTGAAAATAAGAAATATTTTCCACAATTGAAGCTGACATTGACATTCAAAAGCTTCATAAGGAAGTAAGGACAATGTTTATCTGGCTGATAGAATATAATTCTTTATGGATGATGCAAGAGTGAGACAATTCAAAGTTGAACTTTTGGTACTCAAATAAAGATGAGATATGAAAGTATTCACATTGGGGCATGACCAAAGACCCAAATAATGTGGGGATAACAAGATTCAAATAAAGAATGTATTGAGAATAAACCTCGCTGCTCTGAGTATCAGGGGCATAATATAGAGACAAGAAGAGCTTACTTTGAAAAGCAAACAATTCATGCTTCAATTGGTAGAAAATTCTTGAAGAAACATCTATGATAGAACAAATGGGTCATAGATGAAATGTGTCAAGATCATGTATATGACAGCAACAAGAATTAAAGAGATAGCATTTCTTCTAAGAGTTTTATGAAGAAAAAAAATAAGAGAATAGAGAAGACATGATAACATGAGCTGATCAGATTGTTCTTCCAAAAAAGAAAATGCTAGCTTGAACTAACAAGTTATCGCGCCGATGTTGGAGTAGGTTCTAGCTAAGATTGATTAAGTGAAAGAAGACCGAGTTCTCCACTTTGAAGTCAAAAGGAAAATGAAACAACATTTTTACATCCATGAGAACGTCATTGACATGAAAAATACATTACATTTAGCTACATTCAATTGCATTCACATCTTCATAAAAAGACACACGATCCTTCACAAATTTTCTAAATAAGGAATAAGATTTGTGACATCAATACCTCGAGAAGAGTAAGTCAGAATTCAAACCTCAAATAAAGGAAATTATATTTGGAGTGGCAGGGTCTCAAGAGTGGAGAAACCTAATCCATAAAAGAATCATTACTTTAAAGAGGGGCATAGTACCCGATCATTATGATGTTTTCATGTGGTATTCATGGAAAATGTGATAGCGGTTTTCAAATCTTCTCATTCAGTACAAATTTTTTTATCTCACTTGAGATTGTTTTTCACGAAATAAATTTTGTCTCACTTGAGACAATCTTCCTTAAAACATAAACATTTGAGATTGTTTTTCTCAAAACCATTTTCATCTCACTTGATACAATTTTCCCTTTAAACAAAAAATTTAAAATTTGTTTCACTTGAAACCAAATTTATCTCACTTGAGATTGTTTTTCTTAAAATAAATTTTGTCATGATTGAGATAATTTTCCCTTGGAACATAAAATTTGAAATTGTTCACTCGAAACCAAATTTATCTCACCTGAGATAGTTTCTCTTGAAACAAATTTCTTATTCATTTTCATCCAGATGTTGAATATTTGATAGGAATTCCAAAGTTAGCAAAGATTTCACATTTCCTGTTGAATAAGATTTCAGCAAATAATTAGTCCACTTTTCAATATTTGAAAACATTGATCTCAGTAAAGATTGAGGACCTTTGGGTTAATACCTCTGGGTATTTCAAATACGATTGTTAATGATATATGATAATCTTTTTACATATTCAAATCCATCACAGAAGGAGGTGGATCAATATTTCCAATGGAAGGGTTCATAATGAGAAGAAATCATCCGAAGAGGAAGAAGAAGTTCATAATGAGAATAACTTGTTCGCCTTTTTGTTCGATTCTATCACAGAATAAGGTAGATCAGTATCAACATTTTGTTTAATTCCATTACAAAAGGAGGTGGATCAATATTATCATTCTTGATCGATTCTATCACAGAAGGAGGTGGATCGTCATTTCCAATGAAATGGTTCATAATGAGAATAACTAATCTGAAGAGGGAGAAGAAGTTCATAATGAGAATAACATGTTCACCCTTTTGCTCGATTCTATAACAGAATGAGATAGATCAGCATCAACATTTTGTTCAATTCCATCATAGAATGAGGTGGATTAACATTTCCAATGGAGGGGTTCATAATGAGAAGAACTCATCCAAAGAAGGAGAAGAAATTCATAATGAGAAGAACTTGTTCAACCTTTTGATCGACTCTATCGCATAAAAAGATAGATCAGCATCAACATTTTCTTTGATTCCATCACACAATGAGGTGGATCAATATTGTCATTCTTGCAAGACTTCATCACAGAAGGAGGTGGATCAGCATAATCGAAGGAATAAAAAGTTCATAATGAGAAGAACTTGTTCAACCATTTTTGCTCGATTCTATCACAGAAGGAGGTAGATCAATGTCTACATTTTGTTCGATTCCATCACATAAGGAGGTGAATCAAAATTTCCAATTGAGGGGTTCATAATGAGAAGAACTCATCCAAAGAAGGAGAAGAAGTTCATAATGAGAAGAACTTGTTCAACCTTTTGCTCGACTCTATCGCAGAAGGAGATAGATCAGTATCAATATTTTGTTTGATTTCATTATAAAAGGATGTGTATCAGCATAATCGAAAGAAGAAAAAGTTCATAATGAGAAGAACTTTTTCAACCATTTTTGCTCGATTCTATCACAAAATGAGATAGATCAGCATCAACATTTTGTTCGATTCCATCACAGAATGAGGTGGATCATCATTTCCAATGGAAGGGTTCATAATGAGAAGAACTCGTCTGAATAGTGAGAAGAAGTTCATAAAGAAGAGCTTGTTCAACCTCAACAGTTTCCCTTAAAAAGGAGTGAAGAGTTCATAATAAAAAGAACTTGGAGCTCAGAGATTTCAAGTGGCCAAGATGGATAAAATTGGTGCTTTATGTCTTCACTCATTCCTGTTTCACAACAATGAGAGAAGAGGGGAAGCTGTAGTCACCAATTTTATCCCAAAAAATTAATTTAAATGTAAAAAATCATCACAGCCACAGCCTACTGCCACCAAATCCCAACAGCTCCCATCCACTCAGCCCCACCAAATCCACAATAGCAAATGTTAGATTTTTTTCACAATTGAAATATTTGGGTTATAAAAACCCAAAGAAATGTATGGAAGCGGCCCGAGTTTTCTTTATTTTCTCTTGAAAAAGATTGTAACAATCCCTTCCGCCGATTTTTCTTTCAAAAGAATCAATACAACAACATACAATAAATATTCAAAGGGTATTCATCTTTTTAGCAACTATTTTTTTCTTCCTTGAGTCTTTTTTTTTTGAAGCTAAGAAAATTATGAGGGAATAGAGGTCACTTTACCTTTGTTGTCATACCTTACCTTTAGTTTTGAGGCCTCAACGAGCTTTGGCTTGTTCGGTGGTTGCCGGAGTGAGAGGAGCTGCCAATTTATGGTGGTGTTGGGTTCCCTTTTCAGCTAAGAAATAGTATAAGAGAGTTGAGGTTGAGGGTGGCCGCTCAATTCGATTTGGATGGCCTTTTCGACCTTCCCTTGGTTCAAATGCCGACTGGAGTGGTAACCGGCCGCCATAGTAGTGGTCGGTGGTGTTAAGTCCTTAAGCCTTCTTGGTGAGCGATGGCAGTTGCGTGAGAAGAAGAGGGTAAAAAAAAGAGTGGGTGTGGATTTAGTTTTTAGGTTTAGATTTTAGTTTTTTTAATTTAATAGATTATGATATTTAAATTTTTTTTGAGTATTAGGTAAATCATGCACAATTCCTTCTTGTTTGGCATACTGTGCATTTAGGTCACTATTTTGTGGGTTAATCACCCACAGGTCCTCAGAACTTTTCCTTGTTTTTACACTTTATTCATTAAGTGCATGTTTTGTTTATTTATTTTGATTTTGATATCCTATTAAATTTTTTTTTAATTTAGTCATCATTTTTGATTCTGTTTATTTTAAAATTGGTCACTGATTTTTATTATGTTTCAAATTAACCACTGATTTTTATTTTCTTGCACCTTAACCACTATTATATTTATTTATTTAGTTATTTATTGATATTATTCAAATCGACCTTGTGGTGACCTGATCCAGGGTACGATCCAGATTATTATGGTCCAGACTCTATTAACATCTAACCACTAACCGCTAACTTGTTATTTATTTATATATTTATTTTATATTTGAACCATAGTACGACCTTCTGACGACCCGCCCCGGGGTACAACTCACATTATTTACGGTCCGGGTTAAATATTAAAACTTAACACTAACATTTTTTTTATTGCTCTCTTATTTTTGTTATTTAATTTTATCATTTAAATTTCTGCATTTTACTTTTTTCTTTTTATTTGTTTAATTGCAGTCCTTTAATTTCATTACTTTAATTTTCTATTTTTTTTATTTTTACCCTTCATGTTTTAGTACTTTAATTTTAGTCCTTTAATTATTGCGCTTTATTTTCTGCTTATTCTAATTTAGTCTCATGAATATGTATATATGTTTCATATTTTATCACATTGAATGCCTTATTTTGATATCTTGCATTTTGATCCTTATGTTATTTATGAATTTATTTTATTTAAGCACTTATATTTGTGTGATACTTATTTTGGGTCTTTGCTTTTTATTGTGTTTTTATTTTTGCCATTCAAGTTTAAACTTTCATCATCTAGCATAATTAATATAATTTGGATTAATTGGCTTAATTTTTTATTTGGTCGAATCAAATTATTTTAATCTCGAAAGGGAGAAACTATTATATTCTTTTTATTTTAGTTGGAAAGAGAAATATTCATCCTAAAGTATTTTAGGGATTATTTTCTCATCGATTGGAAATATTGGAATATTTTCTGTTTCTCTTTAGAATTTTTTGTTAAATAAAAATTGTATGGTTGAATTTTGAATAATAGGATCGTAACTTAAATTTGTATTCAAATTCTTAGAGTTCCACTATTGGAAATGTTTACGACAGCTTGGCGACTCCACTGGGGATTGTAGTTGGTCAAGACCTAAGTCAATTATATATTGTCTCTATAGTTAGAAATTGAGAATTCAATTTTATTTAATTTATGATTCATTTGATTTCTTTCAATTTTTTATATTTTATTTTATGTTATATCCATCTATACTAATGTTTGTATTTGATTGAATTTCAGATATTGAAATTTTAGATTCACTTTAGTTCAATTTTTGTGTGTTGTTTGTCAAAGGTTTGAGAATTTCTCCTCACGTACAACACGGGCACTACATAACATAAGGTTTATACTTGACAACTGTCGTTTTGGATGTCAAATAAATTCCTTTTTCTCAAATAAATAAGGAAAAATGTAGTATAGAGAAATAAGGGTCGAATCCTTAGGGACTTAGAAAATCGCAAATTTATGTTTGATTGGTTTTAAACCAGGCGAAAGATAGTAAAATGAGGGGGTTTGGTGAAATGAGATTTAAATAGTAATAAAAACTATTAAATAAATAAAAGCAATTAAAGTAAAAATAAGAGAATAAATATTGTGAATGAATACTGTAAAAATGGCCTCAATCCTTGCTTTGACTCAATTTCCTTTAGATCATCGAATAAGATTTTCCCTCCAGGATTCACGTCGGTTACTTTGTCTACAAGGGCAATCCCCGTGACTCTATCTTGTATACCGAATACCCAACATAATCTTTGATTCCAGCTTTGGTAATTGATTCTAACAACATCAATTGTCGTAGATCAATTACCGTTTAAGTTAGTGGCGACTGAATCACATTGTTGCTTCAATAACCGTCAATTTCGATCTCAATTCCCTCTTGGCGAAGCCATATCTTCAAATGTGTTCCCAGGAAGTTGAATTACTTTCTATAAGTGAATCTTCCTCCCACACATATAATGCAACAACCTCTTGACCAAAGTCAATCTTTGATGTTGAAAACTTGTTTTGATTTCGAAAAATAAGCACAGAGATTGAGGGAAATATTCTGAAGATATTAAGGGCTTGTTTCAATTCTCCTGTTGGAATTGAGTCATCGCGTCAGCTCTCGGCTTATGAAAAATTTAGCTAAACATGACAAAAGTCATACTTAGCACATTGAAAACAAAGCTTGAAAAATAAAAGAAAAATGAAAAGAACTTGAAAAGTAAAAAGATAAAGCTTTTATAAAAAATAGAGAGAAAATAAAATTGTAATCTGAGTGATGAGTTTAGGCTTACCCCAAGTGGGTATTTATAGCCTCTCAAAACCTAAGGATAAACAAGAAAATAAAATAAAATAATCCTAAGATAATTGTTTTTTAATTTAAATTCAAACTTAAATTAGTCTCCTAATGCAACTCTGATCGTTCATCTTCTAGAAGGCATGCGGAGGAAGTCTTCTAGAAACCATCGCTGACTGGACCTTCTAGAAACTACCACGTCACACCGCGTCATGCCCAGAGTTATGCCCATGTCTCCAGTCGTGACCAAATAATAAAAAAATTACAGAATACGCCTGTTTTGTCACTAATTCTGGAAAGTAAGGTCCTACACAAAAACAAGCATAACACGACCAATTCAGTAGCAATAATTCTACAAAAATGAAGAAATAACGAGAAAATATTGACGATTCTAAACACTCATTAAATTCCCCCTCACTTATCTCATGCTTGTCCTCAAGTATGATATAATCAAATTTTTCAAAAACACCATTTATCGTTCTTTGTCAAGTTTCACATTCAAGGAAAGCAAGGTAGAGACCCCAATAACTATTCAAGTCAAGAAATCAATCAATTGAACATTACCAATTGGAACAAGTCAAGTGCAATTGTAATATCCATTCATTCATCAATCTCAATGCTCATAACTCAATACCTTACCGGGATTCACTCAAATCACTCAATGTGTTTGGGGTAAATAAACGCTCAATGTAGGAATCGACACGATATTACCATAGGCCTGCAAGTAAATCAAATCTCCACTACTAAAGAGAACAAATTGCGTAAATCAAAGGGTCTTTTATTAGTTGTAACGGGGCTTAGGTAAAGGTGGGGAAAAGGCTAAATATATGGATAAATGTTCAAGGCAAGGAACTAACAAACAATAATTTCAACTCCATCAAAGTAAACATTAAGCGCAACAAAATAAAAAACAACCTATCAAACGACAAACTTCATTTTGAAATGCATTGAATTTTTTTTATTTTGTTGTTGTTTCGTTCTCCATTCTTTTTCACGTATTTCTACTTTTGTTTCTTTTTTTCTCTCTTTTTTTTCTTTTTCGAACATTATCTCTTTTTTTCGAACTGTTATTTTTTTTCGGTGACACATCCAAAGACAATTGCTCACTTGCCCTGAAAATGGTAGAAAAGAGTGATAAAATAAAAGGTTTGGGTTTGTAAACATGGTGAAAACAAAGAAGAGGGAATAGGCTCAAAAGTGGTTAACTAAGGGAAAATGCATGGGTAGGCTATTTAGTGGGGAAACAGAATGGTTAATCCTAAGGTGCCCAAATCTTTTTTAAGCATCATGTTCATGTATAATCTCGACATTATTTAACATACAGGTTCTAGAATATCAATGCCAAATATGACACACTCAATCCAACAAAATGAGAGCGAAAATGATATGCTCGTAAAGGTTCAAATCTCACCAAATTGTTTCATGCATTGAGCTAATCACATTTCAACCAACGAAGTCATGGAATATCATAAAAACACCAACTTATCACAATTCATGCTATTCGCTATCAAGAACATCTAACCTAAATAATCATGTGTTCCCAAACAAGCATAGCATTCCAAAAATTTCCAACAAGACAAAGACAATCAATGAAATTTCCAACAAATCCAACCAACACATACTAGCATCGAAACATAAAGATAGTAAAGGGAAATTCAATCCTACACTCTACTCCACCTCAATTAAAGTGTTTTGCCTCAAAACGTAAAATTAAAGTGCAAGAGAATGAATAGAGTACTCCCCGGATCTAGTGTCGACCACAGCCTTGGCCTCGATGAGAGGCGCTAGGACGTAGGTAGGAAAGAATCTCAGTGATGTTCATCTCGATGGAGTAGAGGTGCTCAAGGACTTCATCCATTTGAGATTGCATATCCAGACGGGGTACTATAGGTGGCGGCGCTGGTGCGTTATGGCGCATGAAGACTCACTCGCTACGAGGAGTGAGGACACCTGATGGAATGAAGTACGGTGTGCTCGTGGTTCCCGCAAGTAGGCCCATTGAATCGAAGCATCGTTCATCTAAAGCATCTGCAGAAAAAGCATAAGTAAATCATGTTACGTCAAAATTAGTGACGCGAGAAGCTAAATGAGTAATGTAAGAGCCAAGGATAAGTGGGCGATTGGATTGAATAACGATCTCAAAGGCCCGAGCAAACTAGAATCCCAAGTTCACATGTTCACCGACTAACACGCACCATAAAAAAATAGCTCAACTCAGCTTAAGGATGAGGACGAGTCGTAGGTGAGGAAGCGATGGATGTAGCACAAGGTCGGGTCGTGGATCGGATGGGCTCCAGTCGAGCGAGCGTTGAACGTGTGGTCAGCTAAATCGATAAGCGCCTCATAGGCCATGTCAGCATCGAAATTCTATGGGATCTCAAGTAAAGTACTTAAATACGAATGATCAATGACATTCATCACAAACCCTATAGAAAGATTAAATTCTGATATAGACGTTGAAAAATAACTTTCACATAGGCAGAATGTAATAATATCAGGCGAATTAACATTGAGAAGACGTTGCTGCGAAAAATTAAAAGTGGCATAGAATTCAAACACAAGTTCATAAAATGTTCCGCAATTAATCAACAGGTATAAGTTCCAACCAATGACAGGGAAATGTGCGTGAACAGACTCTCGTAAATGCAATATTTCTAAAGTACACGTCGAAATATACTAGCTACATGGAAAGGGCGGTGTCTTAAAGACTCGAAACATACCAATTCGTCATTGGAGAATTACAAATACCCGTGCATTGTCTCCTCGAAAGGGATAACATATGATCGACCCCGTCGGTTGCGCTCCGGGTTTTCGTGGGCTGGTGGTGGCCTGTCAGGTGCATCCCCTGGGCTAGGTGGACGAGTCGACAAAACGTCATGTTTGTGGTGCTGCCGAGAGTTAACGTCGCATACGATGGGTCTGGGGGTGGGAAACCAACAGTGAAGTCCTCTGTAAAACCATAGATAGGGTGGTACATTAGCAAATGTTGAATTGATACAGGACTAGAGTTTACCTTGAGAGTGATATCCAAGTCCGCCAAGTGCATCGAGTAAGATGGGAATATCGTCTGTCATGAGCGTGATGATGTTGCTTCGGTCGGTATTGAGTGAAATAACGGAGATAGAGATCATGGAGGGGATGGGTCGAGATGTGCTTGGCCCGGGACGGAAGGAGACGGTCGGTGCAAATGCTGAATGATACGGTGATATCGGAGCTTGGCCACGACTTTGCGTCGATTGAACTGGGGGTGGCGGTGGAATAGAGTCGAAATCACTCGTAACTCGACGAACGCCGATGCTTTTGAGCGGTGATGTCCTCCAAGGATGGTGGGCGGAAGAGCATTGGTGTTGTCGAGTCGGTTTCGCGTGTGCACCATAGCGGATTAGAGAGAAGCAGGTGGTCGTGAAGACGTTGAAGCAAGTAGATTTTGTTGTTGTAGCCGCCGATGGTGAGAATGAGGAGGTGCGATGGAGTGGCATGCGTTTAGAGGGATGTCGAGTTGGAGAAGATGAAGGGAAAAAGTTTGTTGGAATTGGGTTTAATTGTGTTCTGCCGTGCATGGGAGGGGAGGGAAGTTTGAATAGGGGTCAAAATAGGTTTTGTTTTTTTAATGATAAAGTGTTTTGAAAATTAAAAAAGATAGATGAATGGTGATAGGGTGGGGTCCATGGCATAGTAAAAAAGGGGAAGGAGAGAATGTATTGGGAGGTGGGATGGCAGAGGAATCAAATTAGGGGGAAAGTTATTTTTGGGTTTTACTAACGTGCGCCAAGCCTCCCTTGAGTTTTGCTAACGTACGTCGTTAATGAAATGGTGCGCACAACTGGGCTTCTCCTTTTTTCTGCTTTATTCGATCATGTACTGCACTGTAGGTTCCGAAATTGGCACTGTTCGAATGAAAATTTCACAATTCTTCATCGTTTAAGTTTGAATAAAAAATATTCGGTTCCTGCAAAATAAAAATAAAAATTAAATTAAACATGCTCGATGAAACAAAAACAAAAAGTAAAAATAAAAATATAGTGGAATCGAAAACAATGGGTTGTCTCCCATGAAGCGCTTTTGTTTAACATCGTTAGCTCGACGACCCGATTCAGACTACAGGTTCTTCTAAGTCGAGATCTTCAATTAAGCAAACTTCGCTATTCACATGATACGGTTCAATCCTATGTCCATTTACTTTAAATCGAGTGCCCGAATCGTCATCAATTTGGACTGTGCCTGAGTGAATATTTCAGTTACCGTATAAGGTCCGCTCCACTTTGATCGAAGTTTTCCTACAAAAAGTTTTAATTTTGAATTAAAAAGAAGAACTTTTTTCCCGATAGAAAAAGATTTAGAAACAATTTTTCGATCATGGAATTCTTTTGTTTTGTCCTTATATATTTTTGCATTTTCGCAAGCATCTCTACGGATTCTTCAAGCTCTTGTATATGTAACTTCTGTGTTTCGCCAACCGCTTCTAACTCCATATTACATTGTTTTACGGCAAGCATGGCTTACCGAACACAAAGCGATATGGTGACATGCCGATAGGTCCTTTATATGCGGTTCGATAAGCCCACAAAGCGTCACTTAACTTCAAGCTCCAATCCTTGTAATTTGGCTTAACTTTTTTCTCAAGAATCTTCTTTACTTCACGGTTTGAAACTTCTGCTTGTCCGTTCCTATGCGGATGATAAGTTGTGGCAATCCTGTGACTCACTCCATGCTTTTTCATTAGTACATCAATTATTCAATTAATGAAGTGTGTGACGCATCGCTTATTATCGCTCTTGGTGTACCAAACTTGGAAAAAATACAATTCTTTATAAATTGAACAGTAGTTTTAGCATCGTTGTTTCGAGTGGCTTTAGCTTCTACCCACTTCGAAACATAATCAACCGCAAGAATTATATAACAATTGCCAAAAGAAGAAACAAATGGACCCATATAGTCAAGTCCCCAAACATCAAATATTTCACATATATATATAGGATTAAGGGGTATTTCGTTTCTTCGACTCAAATTACCTGCACGTTGACAATTATCACAAGACTTGCAAAACAAGTAAGTATTACGGAAAATGTGAGGCCAAAAGAATCCGCGTTCCAGAATTTTATGAACAGCTCGCTTCGGTCCAATGTGTCCACCACACGAATAAGAATGATAGAAATTTAAAATTAAGCTTACCTCGCTTTCAAGAACACATCGTCGAATTACCTGGTCTGAATAATGCTTCCAAAGATATGGATTATCCCAAATGAAGAAATGAGATTCTCTCTTAATGCGGTTTACTTCGGCTCTCATTAAATCAGATGGTAATTTACCTGTAGCTAAGCAATTGACTATATATGTGAACCAAGGTATTGACATTTGCACCATTATCAAGTTTTCCTCCAGGAATTCTTCACGAATGGGAGGATCAACTGTACTGATTGAAAGTCGGCTTAAGTGATCGGCCACTAAGTTCTCACATCCTTTCTTGTCCTTGATTTCCAAATCAAACTCTTGGAGGAGTAAGATCCAATGGATTATTTGTGGTTTGCCTCTTTTTTGGTGAGAAAGTACTTCAAGGTTGCATGATCAGATAAAATAATAACTTTAGTTCCAAGAAGATATGATCTGAATTTATCTAATGCAAAAATAATGGCGAATAATTCTTTTTCTGTTGTTGAATAATTCCGTTGTGCATAATCTAAGGTATGGGATGCACAAGCGATAACGTGAGGCTCTTTCCCGATCTTTTGTCTGAGCAGAGCTCCAACACTTCCATCCGAAGCATCACACATAACTTCAAAGGGAAAGTCCCAATTTGGCGATTGAACTATGGGTGTCGAAACTAACTTTTCCTTTAATACGTCAAATGATTGTTGGCATTATTGGTTAAAATTGAAGGTTTTATCCTTCTGTAATAGCTCTCACAATGGTTGCGCCACCTTAGAGAAGTCCTTAATGAATCTACGGTAAAAACCTGCATGACCAAGGAAAGAACGAATTTCCCTCACTGTAGTGGGGTAAGGAAGTGAACGTATTATATCAGTTTTCACCTTATCTACTGTAATTCCTTTAGATGAAACAATATGTCCTAGAATTAAACCTTTATCAAGTCACTTTTCATAATTCAAAACAAGGTTAAACTCTAGGTACCGACGCAACACATTTTTCAAGTTTAATAGACACTCATTGAATGAATTACCGTAAACAGTGAAGTCATCCATAAATACATCAATACCTTTCTCAATAAAATCAGAAAAAATAATAATCATACACCTTTGGAATATGGCAGGTGTATTGCAAAGTCCGAAAGGCATACGTCGGTAAGCGAATGTGCCGAAGGGGCATGTGGATGTCGTCTTCTCTTGATCTTCAGGTGCTACTAGAATTTGGAAGAAACCTGAAAATCCATCAAGACAACAATAGTGAGATTTACTGGTTAATCGTTCTATCATCTGATCTATAAATGAAAAAGGAAAATGATCTTTTTGAGTTAAAGAATTCAACTTCCTGTAATCGATGCAGACTCTCCATCCATTTTGAACTCGTGTTGGTACAAGTTCTCCTTCATAATTTTCGATCATAGTAACTCCTATTGTTTTAGGAACTACATGTATCAGACTTACCCATTTGCTATCCGAAATTGGATATATAATATTTGCATCTAGGAGTTTTTGTATCTCCTTTTTTACCACTTTCATCATTGGTGTATTTAGCCGGGGTTTACCTTCACGTGTTGGTTTTGTGCCTTCTTTGGTTTTAATTTTATATATACAAGTAGATGGAATCAACCTTTTTATGTCAGCGATGATCCATCCTCTAGCCTCCTTGTATTAGCGCAAAATAGTGATTAAGTCATTTTCCTCCTCCTCGGATAATTCTTTTGATATGATTACTAGCAGAGTATTATTTACTCCGAGGAAGGTGTATTTCAAGTGATCAGGCAACTGTTTAAGTTCAACTTTTGGCGCCTGCAAAACAGAAGGTAAGACTTTAGGCTTAGAAGAAATCAAATTCAATTCGGTATGATCAGAATTCACGTTTTCATCATGATCCTCTAGCTCCCTACATATATCAAAGGAAAAATTAGTCCTTAAAAATTCATCAGCCAAGGGATCAATTAAATTGACAGAATTTAAACTTTCCACTTTATCAGGATATCTCATTGCCTTATATACGTCAAATTTAACGATCTCATCGTCAAATTCCATAGTTAAAATTTCGCTTCTCACGTTAATTTTCATGTGAGCAGTGCTTAGAAAAGGACATCCCAACAAGATATCAGACGATGTGCTCATGCGATCATTCTCCATGTCGATTATATAAAAATTGGCGGGAACTATCAAGTTATTTACCTCCACCAATGCATTCTCTAAGAGTCCTTCTGGATAGATCATCGACCTATCGGCAAGCTATATCGAAATCCTTCAAAGGATTGTTAGTAACCATTTTATAAAAAAATAGAGGCATTACATTAATTGATGCACCAAGATCGCACATTGCTCATTTTATCTCAAACTTACCAATTTTAAAAGGAATTGCGAACATACCTTGGTCCTTTAGTTTAGGTGGTAACTTTTGCTGGAAAACGACTAAGACATGCTCTCCTAAGTTCATTTTCTTGACCCCGATAAGCCTTCTTTTGGTCGTACAAAGAACCTTTAAAAAATGGGCATACCTTGGAACCTTTCAGATAACCTCGAGGAGGGGTATGTTAACTTCCACCTTCCGAAGTACATCTAATATTTCCTTTTCCTCGATGTTTTATCATTTTTAGCTAATCTCGATGGAAACGACGGTGGCATGTCATAGGAAGATGGGGTTGGATCATCTTTTTGTTCTTTGTTATTCTCTTTATGGGACCCTGAATCATCAGTCTTCCTCTCTTTTTAGGTTGCTTCATTTGATGGAACAGGTGGCGCCACCACTGTACCGCTCCGAAGAGTGATGGTGCTGACATTCTACCTCGGGTTTACTTCAGTTTGAGATGGAAGTTTACCTTGTGATTCCAAGCGGCATACGGTTTGAGCTAGTTGGCTCACCTGCTTGTCTATCTCTTGTAAGTGGGATTAGTACGATTCTGTAATTTTTCCTAGGAAAGTTCTAACCTCTCGACAATCGACTCTAATGATGTCTTCTGCGGCTGTTGTGGAGGTGGTCTTGCTTGATAGCCTTGATTTGGTCTTGAGTTCTGAGCATAGCTGAAATTTGGATGATCCCTCCATCCTAGGTTATATGTATTGTCGTAGGGATTATAAACTCTTTGGGGAGGTCCCGAAAAATTTACGACTTCATTGACTTGAGCTGATATGTCATCTTAAATCTGTGGACAACCGTCTGTCGGATGATCAGGTAATGCACATATTCCACATAATCGGTTTTGTCCTGTCTTTCCTGTAACAAGAGAGTTTATGACTTCCGTTAACTTATCTATTTTATTTTCTAAAGAAGATGAACTTATCTCATGAACCCTTCGAGAAGGTTCATTGTTTGTGCTAAATTGTTGGGAATTTGCAGCCATCGTCGATATTAAGTCCCTAGCCTTAGTAGGAGTCATATTCACAAGGCTCCACCCCTGGCAGCATCGATCATCTTCATTTCCAGGGGAGACAATCCTTCATAAAAGTATTGAAGGAGTGTTTGTTCAGTTAACCCATGTTGTGGGCAACTAGAACATAACTTCTTAAACTGCTCCAGTAGTCGTAAAGTGACTCTCCATCAAGCTGCTTGATTCCAAGTATTCTCCTTCGTAGTTCACTTACTTTCACAGCAGGGAAAAACATGTCAAGAAAAAGACGAGTCATTTGAGCCCATGTAGTAGTATAATTAGGGGGAAGGTAAAATAACCACTCCTTAGCCGAATCGGCTAAGGAAAAAGGAAAAACTCTAAGTTTTATTTGGTCCTCGGTTACTCTCTGTGGTCTCATACTTGAGCAGACCATATGAAATTCCTTGAGATGTTTGTGTGGATCCTCGTTTGGCAATCCACAGAATGTAGGGACGAGATGAATAAGGCTAGTTTTCAACTGGTATGGAGTTTCGCCTTGGGGAAAATCAATGCATATAGGCCCTTGTTCAATAGGTGTAGCGGCTAACTCTCAGATAGTATGATCGACCATCGGATTTGTATTACTTGAATTTGATTCTTCTTCTAGATCTGTTTGTTGTCTTATTCTCTTCCGAAACATCTGTGAGTGAAGTCTCATAGCTTTGGCTTTGATCTCCGGGTCGTACTCCACTAATGTGCCCGGAGTAGTACTGGTCATAAATCAAAAGCAAAAAAAAATTAGTAACTTTGGCGAAGTCCCCAGCAACGGCGCCAATTTGACAAGTGTCATTTTGGATGTCAAATAAATTCTTTTTTCTCAAATAAATAAGGAAAAACGTAGTATAGAGAAATAAGGGTCGAATCCTCATGGACTTAGAAAATCGCAAATTTATGTTTGATTGGTTTTAAACCAGGAAAAAGATAGTAAAATGAGGGGGTTTGGTGAAATGAGATTTAAATAGTAATAAAATTATTAAATAAATAAAATCAATTAAAGTAAAAATAAGAGAATAAAGATTGTGAATGAATACTGTAAAAATAGCCTCAAGCCTTACTTTGACTCAATTTCCTTTAGATCATCGAATAAGATTTTCCCTCCAGGATTCACGTCGGTTACTTTTTCTACAAGGGCAATCCCCGTGACTCTATCTTGTATACCGAATACCCAACGCAATCTTTGATTTCGACTTTGGTAATTGATTCTAACAACATCAATTGTCGTAGATCAATTACCGTTTAAGTTCGTGGTGACCGACTCATATTGTTGCTTCATTAACCGTCAATTCTGATCTCAATTCCCTCTTGGCGAAGCCATCTCGCCAAGTTTGTTCCTAGGAAGTCGAATTGCTTTCTATAAGATGAATCTTCCTCCCACACATATAATCGTAACAACCTCTTGACCAAAGTCAATATTTGATTTTGAAAACTTGTTTTGATTTCGAAAAATAAGCGCAAAGATTCAAAGAGATATTATGAAGATATTAAGGGCCTGTTTCAATTCTCCCATTGGAATTGAGTCATCACGTTAGCTCTCGGCTTATGAAAAATTTAGCTAAGCATGACAAAATTCATACTTAGCATATTGAAAACAAAGCTTGAAAAATGAAAGAAAAATGAAAAGAACTTTAAAAGTGTAAAGAGAAAGCTTTTATAAAAACTATAGAGAAAAGAAGATTGTAATATGAGTGATGAGTTTAGGCTTACCCCAAGTGGGTATTTATAGCCTCTCAAAGCCTAAGGATAAACAAGAAAATAAAAAAATAATCCTAAGATAATTGTTTTTTTAATTTAAATTCAAACTTAAACTATTCTCATAATGCAACTCTGCTCGTCCATCTTCCAGAAGGCGTGAGGAGGAAGTCTTCTAGAAACTGTCACTGACTGGACCTTCTAGAAACTTCCACGTCACACCGCGTCATGCCCAGAGTCGTGCCCATGTCTCCAGCCGTGACCAAATAATAAAAAAATTGTAGAATGCTCCCATTTTGTCACTAATTCTGGAAAGTAAGGACCTGCACAAAAACAAGCATAACACGACCAATTCAGTAGCAATAATTCCATAAAAACGAAGAAATAACGAGAAAATATTCTCGATTCTAAACACTCATCAATACTCGAGCTCTTTCCCCTTTAAGTAGGAGTGAAATCGACATTTTCGTGAGAATTTATTCTCTATGTAAGACCTAGCAAGTAGCTTCCAGGGTTCATATGTCCTATGTCTTCATGAGAATTTATTCTCTGTGTCAGATATAGGGAAATATGCCCTCTCGAATTGAACTCGATCCGCTTAAGCCTATAATGGGTGAGAATTGAGGGTATGGCTCACCCAAGGGGGCACTGACAATGAAAATTTGAGTACCTTTATTCCTAGAACCGAAGGTTTGCATATAATAAACTTTAGAAACCCACCAGATCTAAGACCATGTCGAAACTCTGTCCAGAGATACCCAAATAAGTGTACACAAAGGAGAAATGAAATCTAACCTTCATCTAAGACTATTAAAGTTGTATTTATAATTTGAAGAGGGGATGAGTTATAAATATAGAGAATAATTGAATCTTAAATCAGTTATATAAAGGGGTTATGGTTACCAAGAAATAAATCATCTCGTATTTTCTCTTATCCTCGTCAGAGAGTTTATACTTAAGAGAATTCTATCTTCTTGGAATATCACAACTAAATAAAGATCCAATTATTTTAACCTATCGATTAATTCAAGTAAGCTTATGCATCTAGTATTTTATTCTTGGTGATTTAACATGATTAGATCCTGGTTTGTTTATATTTATTATGGTTTGGTTCTAACATAACAATATCCCTTCTCTTCTGATTTGCATATTCGTCTTTTCCCTCCTTATTCTTTCTGCAGCTAGCTCTCAGATAAGTTGTTCATTTCTCTCATCGTTACCATATTCCTATCCATATACTCTTGCATGAATTTTTGTAGCTCTTTCATTTGCCTTTGCGAGGCTATCATAACTTGTTCTATCATCTTTCAACCTTTCTTACACTCTTTTTTACCATAAAACTAAGTCCAACGCCATCAAAACTGTCAGGATCTCTACCAAAGCTACCATTCCATAACTTTTTATAATTTTTATCATTTTACCAGTCGACAAGATTCAATCTCAAGATTCAACGAAATTTTATATCTATAGTGATTTATTCGATTTATAACTTAAATCAAAAGGTTACTTAATTTTTATTTTTTATAGAAGCTATTAATTTTCCTAAAAATCGTAAAATAAACACATAATAAAGACATTTTTCTAAACATAAGAAAACTAGTCACTTAAGATCACACAAGGACCATACAAGGAAAAAGTTTTAAAATGTAACCAAATAAACTCGAACAAAATATAGATATGAATAGATCTGACTGCATCGGTAAACAAATCAAAAAATGGAATGAAGTGATTGAAAGACCACCGATAAACCACAAATCAAAATCAAGCAACTTGAAAATACTATCCAATAAAGCAAACTGCGTATCCAAATTCAATATAAGGGTCCAAAGCAGGGAATATCAACATGATAACAAATAAGCGTCATGTTGATCAGTCGTGGCGATATCAAATCAAATCCTGAAAAAAGAAAAAAAAATAGCCAAACAAAAAAAACGTGTCATAAAGGCAGAAGAAGATCTGTGATAAAGGCAGAAGAAGATGTGCGATAAAGGCAGAATTATTTAAAAATAAAAAAAACAAGAAAAAAAAAGATACGCTATAATAAAGAAAAAGAAAAACAAAGAATATCGACGGTCGGTGACCAATATCAAGGCTAGTGCCGCCGCTAATCACAAAAAAAAAAAGAAAAAAAAAGACTAACTACAACTAAGAAAAAAGAGAGAAAATAGAGAACTTTATTTCTGTTGGGTTACTTATTTTTTAAGTGCAATTAGAAAGATTTATTTTTATATGAACCATGAAAAAGTGTATAGGAAAGAAATCTTTAACACTAGTATAAATTTTAGTGAGTTTTAATAATTTTAATAAGACTTTTTACTATTGATATTTTAACAATTCAGCTGTTAAATTTTATTATCTATACAAATAGATTGTATGTCAAGTTTAAGGTAAATTAAAAACATTTAACTATTTATTATTGTAATAAAATTTGACCGTTAAATATATATTAATAAATATATTACTTATAATCATCGTATTAAAGAAATCAAATTGATTTAAAAATTTGCAAGCATAATAAATATAATGATATTAATTTCAACGTTAAAATAACAATCATAAAAAATTATAAAAATATATAAAATTCTCCTAATTTTAACTATATATATATATATATAATTTCAACACCCGATCCTCAGATCCACGGGACTATCTGGTATTCGAGCCAAGGAGGAATAGGTAATTCTAAAATTTTTAAACATTATTTTGTTTTCAAAAAGATTTTTGAATTCGGGTTTAACTATCTTTATTAAAATATTACTATAATTGTTGAGTTTTGATACAATTGTCTAGTAAGCCATGGGTTAGGCGTGTCATGGATTTAGTATTGCCGTAGGTAATTGTAGTAATTTAGTAATATTGAAGGTAAAACCCCCATTTTTTAGGAAATTAGAAATAAAAAAATGTTTCCGTTTCTTAGGAGAATCAATTCTTTGACAAGCTTTGTTTCTAATCAATCCCAAGAATCTGAATGGACCAATCAAACTATTAACGAACAAGAAGAAAATTATCAAAGTATTCCCCAAAAATTCGACTATTGGAACATTCCTATTGTCCCTATAAATCAAATTTATAAGAAAATCACTTTTGAGAGTTTAAATGTTTTTTGTAATTACATTATGAAAACGAAAGAAAAAATATCTTCTTATTCAAAAAGAATACCAAACTATTCAATTATTAGATAAAACTGTAATGCCCCAAATATCGAATTAAGGACTTTATTGAAATGATTTAAAAATATTAGGATTTATTCGATAAATTGTAACAATGGATGGTTTAGAGGGAATTTTGGTCCTTTAAAGAAAAATGAATTTAAAATTATTATTTAGTAAGATATTAAAGACAAGGGAAAGGGGAAAGTAGATATCAAAAAGCTCTTTACTTTTTCTTCTTCCTTTCACGTGGATAAAGCCTCCTCCATAGCTCCAAAGGTAAGCTTCAATTAATCAGTTTTTCTTTTTGATTATGGGTTGTTTTTACAACCTTAAGTGGTATAGAAGCTTAAGGAAGGATTAAATGAGATTAAAACTATGAAATGGAGGAAACAATGGAGATTTTAGAAAATGAATTTTGAAATGATATGTTAATATATGAGTGTTTGTTGATGTTTACTGGTGGTTTGACTTGTCAAAGAGGTAAATAAGATAATAGATGCATTGGATAGGATTAAGAACATATTAGGGAAAGTGGTGTGATTCTTAGAATTGAATGTTCTTGAAAGAATTTTTATGTTTTAAGAGGTTGAATGAAGGAATATTATCGATACTGATTCAATTGGTATCGATACCGAAGGGGGAGTATCGATACTGAAGGGAAGGTATCGATACCATTAAAAAAACAGAATGTAAAAATGGTATCGATACTGCCATAGTATAGTATCGGCACCTTAGTATGGTAGTATCGATACCATGGTATGGGTATCGATACTGAGGAGCCAGAAATTATAAGATAGGTTGAAAATGTTGTAGAAAAGTTAATAATAGGTTTTATTGAGTAATGTTTAAGTGTAATTGTTAGGAAATATACTAACAATTGATATTGTACATATATTTAATGGATATTGAATAGATCGAAACCAAACTCCCGATTCAAGTAAAGTAAAAGGCAAAGGCCAAGTCTCGGAGTAATCAACTTTACATTTTGGATACCAAAGCTAGGCGAGCTAGGTGAGTACATTTATTGTATGCAATCTAGACGAAAATGATTCAAAATTTGCCAAGTTGAAATATTTAAATTTTAATGTATGTTTTACAATAGTTATTATGTTTTATTTAATGTATGGAAATGATATTGTGAATGAGTTTTAGAGTATGAACTACTTTAAAACGAATGAACAAACAATAATGCATATGGGTGCATTATCGGCATGAAATGATTCCAAAATAATAATGCATATGGGTGCATTATCGACATGAAAGGATGCCAAAATAATAATGCATATGGGTGCAATATTGGCATGAAAGGATGCCATAGTTGAAATGCATATGGGTGCATTATCAACATAAAAGTATGCTATAATTGAAAATGCATAATGGTGCATTATAAACATGAATGGATGTTATTAATGAAAAGAAAGAATAATGGCCAACGATTATGGTAATTGCGAATGTAATATAGTTTAACTGAGAATGATTATAGAATACTTAAAGAATATACAATTTGATGGGAACTATATACTATGAAATACTTATGTATACATAAGGGTTACTTTACAATATTATGACTCACTAAGTAATTACTTAACGTGTGCGTTTCTACGCGTAGGTAACAGAGGAGACTAATCAAGTAAGGAGTGCAGTCATAGCAGCATATATCATCCACTAAGGTTGACTCATCAGTAACATTAGGACCAATAGTGATCATTTTGGAAACTTATATGGCATGTAATTAAATGTGACAAAATATTTTGTAATGTTCTTTCAACGCATATTTACTTATTACATTAAATTCAAGGGGAATTAAGTTTTAAACAAAATTTTTAAAGGGTTTCCAAATGAAAAATAAATAAATGATGTGATATTTGTACTTCGTATACGGAAATCCGGGTGTTACAAAAACAATCATTAATAAACTCAAAGATCAAAAGTATAAGTACATTCATTTCGTATTAGTTCAAGCAGGTGTCAAGCCTCTAAGTGTGGACATTACTAAAAATACATCAATTTTAATAGTTGTAAGAGACCAAAGACATATTATGTTCAATGCTTCCTTATTAGGAACCATAGAAACAAGCCTTTGTATGGGTCCAATACATTTCAATTGTTATCCAAATTTTATGGTATCTCTGACAGATAAGAATATCTTGTAGTCATTAACTCTCCAAATCCATACCCATAATTATAAAATGCTTCTTGGATCTGAATTTTTAACTTTAGTTTACAGGTTGCATTTCAAAGCTATGTATTTTGTAGTCAATACCAAGGCTTTACTTCAAAGCCCAAAAAGAAGAAACTACCCTCTTAATAGAAATTGATACTACTAGAGCTCATATGGTAATACCAAAAACTATTCATTGGCATGAGATTAACCTTCCTAAAAGATGGAAACTGGAAGGTACTACAAACCCTGTCCTATTAGAAATAATTCATTAAGAGAAATTTCTCAACATCAAGATGGCACCATCGAATTAATATTTAATAGAATAAATAGATTACCTCCAAGATATTCTTTTGATATAGATAGTTCAAGTTCAGTCTTCCAAAAACTAAATATAGAAGAAGAATCAATCACAGATACCCAACAACAAGATTTTAGAACAGCTAGAACAACTGTCTCTTATGTTCCAATCTCATTTACATAAAACCAACGCATGATTTTAGAACAGCTAGAGCTTTTGTATCTTCTGTACCTAGTTCATTAGAACTAATTTACAAGAAATAGATAATTCCTCAAAAATAGCCCAACCAATTTATAATAGGCAAATAGAAAGTTCCTCAAATGCTAGACATATGGAGAGCCCTCATAACTAATCAATAATGTCACCAACATACTCTTCAATGACTGTTAATGTAAAAATAGAAGAAGATCCAGAAATTTATGTTTTATAAAAGCCTTTTAAAATTAATAAAGAATGGTGTAGAAAACATTTTTATTCCAATAAAAACAATTAATTAAGAGAATAATATTTTCAAATTTTCAAAAATGAAAAGGAATAAATTCTTTGAGAATATTACGAGTTTATGAGCACTCATAAAATCCATATAAATTTCTTTAAATGGTTCGAAGAATACTTTTTAGGTTTTGTTAATGCAAAAAACAAATTATACCAAATGGCAAACTAATAAAATTGAAGTTGTGTCTCAACATCCTCATTTAACAGAAGTTTAGTATATTTATAAAAATAATGGGACAAGAGCAAGTCCTTTAAAAATGAGGAGTCCCGATGTAGGAGAACATATTTTTATCTGAAGATATTAAAATAATTTTCGAACAAAATAATTATACGAATCTTAGCCTTCATTTCATAGGAAAACTATTAGGTTATATAGAAAATCTAGTTGAATCATATCCCAAAAACATATAGAAAAATAAAATATCAAAGAAGACTCGATAGAGCCAATATTTACACCTTATGAAATTCCTAAAATTTTTCAAAATTCATTTTTAATAGAAATACAATATAGGCTTAATACCTTAGAATCTTAGCTTATAGTTCAAGATACTCCCATACCAACTCAAAACTCAATAAATACTCTGAATCAACTTCTCAGTCTGATTCAGAATAATCTGAAAATAACCAAATCAATAAAATGAATTAAAGAGAACCTAAAAATTATATTATCCAAAAATAACTGATTCACTGATTTGGTTATAGAATCTTAGCCTATAGTTTCAAATATTTACAAAAAATGAGAAGTCTGATTCAAAAATAACTAAAAATTATATTATCCAATATTTACAAAAAATGACAATGGTTTCAAATGTTTATAAAACACAGAACCAAAATGGTATTATTAGTTATCAAACTATAGCCAACCTTTTAGTTGTTGGATTCACTGATCAACTAAAAAGATGGTGAAATCATGCACTCGCTAAAGAACAACATGAAGAAATATTAAAAGCTATTAAGAAGATGATTAAGGAAGAATTATTTTAGATGACCAGGGAAGATAAATTCAAGATGCAGTTGCAACTTTGATTTTTCTATCTCCAAACATTTTATAGGTGATCCATCTCACCTTAAAGATAGAAATTCATAATTATTATCAAACTTAAAATGTAAAAAACTAATAGTTTTTAAATGGTATAAAGACAGTTTTTATGACAGAGTAATGCAAAGATCTGACAATCAACAACCGTTTTGGAAAGAAAAATTTCTAGCAAGACTTTCTAATCTTTTAGGAGAAAAAGTTAAAAACTAAATTAGAGAAAATTACAAAGGTGTAATCCCATACGAGAACTCACATACGGTGAATTGATTAGTTTCATCCAAAAAGAAGGATTAAAAGTTTGTGAGCATTTAAAACTACAAAAACAAATTAAAAAAGAAAGATATATTTGCAAAAAAAGAATTAGATCATATTGTCGTCAATTTGACATTAGAGATGAGTACCCCTTTCAAAAATATGTTGTCTAATAGAGCCATAAGAAAGAAAAAAAGAGAAAAACATCACTGAATATTATAAGAAACCAAGATATAAAAAATACATAAACAAAAAGAAACAACAAAGGTCAAAATAAACCTGACAAAACATTAAAATGTTACAGATGTAGATAAACAGGACATATTTCAAAATATTCTAGAATTAGAAGAAAATTTAATAACATAAATTTGATAAAGATATTGAACAATAAATTAATGAAATTTTGTTAGAATCTATGTCTTCTGAACAGAATCAAAAGATTTACAAATCAATGAATTACATACATCAGAATCCTCTAAAGAAAATGAATCTGCAATAAATATGTTAACTAAAGATCAAGAATTTATAATAGAAGTTATTGATAAATTCAAGATCCATACCTTAAACGATAATATTTATTAAAAATTAAAACATTCTTTAAAAGAAATTATTTCCAATCCTTCACAAATGTATAATTTACAAGATATAATTTTCAATAGATATGAAAATACAAAACCTAAGCAAATTACAAATTCAGAATTACAAACAGAAATAAAAGAAATTTAAAAAAGAACTTTCACATATAAAGAATGAACAACAACAGATAAAAGAACATAGCCAAGATCTAAAACATGAAGATTGGCATGAAACTTCTTCTGCAGAAGAACCTGAACCTGAAGAAAATACACAAGAATATATGATAGTTCTTACAGAAGTATCAATCCAAAGATATTTAATAAAAATAAATTTAGCAATAAAAATGAATTCTCTTTACAAATGATAGCCCTTTTTGATACAGATGCTAGCCAAAACTGTATAAGAAAAGGTATAATTCCAACAAAATACTGACAAAACTTATGAAAGCCCTAAGGCAGCAAATGGTAAAAAATTAAAAATTACTTATAAAATTCCTAATGCATAAATTTGTAATAAAAGGAATTAAATAACAAACATGTTTTTTAATGGTAAAAGATATTACTCAAGACACTGTAGTCACCAATTTTATCCCAAAAAATTAATTTAAAATGCAAAAAATCATCACAGCCATACCATGCTGCCACCAAATCCCAGCAGCTCCCATCCATTCATCCCCACCAAATCCATAACAGCAAATGATGGATTTTTTTCACAATTGTAATATTTGGGTTATAAAAACCCAAAGAAATTTATGGAAGTGACTCGGGTTTTCTTTCTTTTCTCTGGAAAAAGATTACAACAATCCCTTCCCCCGATTTTTCTTTCAAAAGAATCAATACAACAACATACAACAAATATTCAAAGGGTATTCATTTTTTAGCAATTATTCTTTTCTTCCTTGAGTCTTTTTTTTAAGATAAAAGAAATATGAGGTAAGGGAGGTCGTTTACCTTTGTTGTTAGCCCTTACCTTTGGTTTGAGGCATCGTCAGGCTTTGGCTTGTTCGGTGGTGGCCGGAGTGAGAGGAGTCATCGATTTATGGCGGTGTTGGGTTCCCTTTTCGGCTAAGGAAGAGTAGAAGAGAGTTGAGATTGGGGGTGGCCGCTCGGTTCGATTTGGGTTGCCATTTCAGCTCCCCTTGGTTCGTATGCCGGTTGGAGTGGTGGCCGACAGCGTTAAGGCCTTGAACCTTCTTGGTGAGCGATGACAGCTACGTGAGAAGAAGAGATGAGAGAGTAAAAAAGAGGGGGCATGCGTTTAGTTTTTATGTTTAGATTTTAATTTTTTTAATTTAATATATTAGGATATTTAGATTTTTTTGACAACAACAACAACAACAAAACCCAATTCCCATATGTATGGGGTAAGGGGGAGGTAGGGTAGTAGGCTGCCCCCAACGCCAGGTTGAGAATAGCTTCCGTGAAAGACCTCCGGCAGTCAGAAAATTAAAAATATAGATAAAATGCAATGCATGTATAAATAATTACATAAATACATAGCTAAACAATATTCATATGCAGTCATTAATATCATATGTGCTTCTGTAATGGGGAGTAATCCCTGCAAAATAATCCCTGCGAAAGAATCTCTGCATATAGACAGAAACCTAAGACCCGGCTAAAATTAACAGAGGAAACATGATGAGAATGATACACATGAGACAACGATAGCAAGCCCAGTTCTAATCTTTCATAAATACCAATAACAGAAAAGTATAAAAAGTAAAAGTCATGGAAATTACTACAAATGCATTTAAAAGAAGACAAAGATGATACACCCTACAGATGTGACCCACACTACTCGACTACCCTAGTCTTAAGCCTCCATAATTTCCTATCATAGGTCATGTCTTCAGTAAGGCCTAAATCCATCAAATCAGATCTCAAGCAGTCATCCCACTTCCGCCTTGGTCGTCCTTTCCTTCTGGCACTGTCGACTGTAATCGACTCTACCCTCCTGAACGCATCCGACGGTAGTCGCCTAAGGACATGCCCAAACCACCGTAGTCTTCCCTCCCTCATTTTTTCGGAAACAGACACCACCCCTAAGGACATCCTAATAGCAGAGTTTGTCGTCATATCCCACAGAGTCCTACCACATGTCCATCGAAGCATTCTCATTTCTGCGGCCTCTATCCTCCTTACGTGATCCTTCTTGGGTGCCCAACATTCTGATCCATACAACAGCGCTGGTCTTATTGCCATTCTATAAAATTTTCCCTTAAGTTTTAGAGGCACCTTCTTGTCACACAAAACTCCAGTAGCGGCCCTCCACTTTAGCCATCCCGCCTTTATACGGTGTGTAACGTCATCATCTACACCCCCATCTTTATGTATCATAGACCCTAAGTACTTGAAACAATCCTTTGAGGGAAGAACGTGTCCTTCTATGCATACTTCTACATCTTCATCATTTTGGTTCCCACTGAAGTTTGAACATAAATACTCTGTCTTTTCAATATTGATCCTTAAACCTTTTTCTTCCAAAGCAGTCTTCCAGGTAGCCAGTCTGCTATTCAACTCAGATTTTGTTTCAGCCACTAAGACAATGTCGTCAGCGAAAAGCATACACCAAGGTACACCGTCTGGTGTCGCACAATAGATGTCGTCCATAATCAAGGCGAAGATGTAAGGGCTAAGAGCCGACCCCTGGTGGAGTCCGATTTCCACTGGGAATGCCTCGGTGTCGCCAACTGTAGTCCTGACGTAAGTAGTAGATCTATAGTACATATCACGAATCGCCCGGATATAAGCAGTTGGTATCCGTCTCGTTTCCAAAGTCTTCTATATCGTATCGCGAGGAACGCTATCATAAGCCTTCTCAATGTCAATGAACGCCATGTGAAGATCTCTAGACTTTTCCCTATATTTCTCCATAAGCCGTCGAAGTAGATGAATCGCCTCCGTGGTAGACCTGTTTGGCATAAAGCCAAATTGGTTTTCTGAAACCCTAGTGACTTGTCTCAACCTAGCCTCTATCACCCTTTCCCATAGCTTCATGGTATGGCTGAGTAGTTTAATACCTCTAAAGTTACCACAACGTTGGGGATCTCCTTTATTTTTATAAATTGGTATCACCGTAGACTCTCTCCACTCCTCTGGCATCTTGGCAGTCTCTAAAATAAATTAAAGATGTTGGTCAACCACTTAACTCCCTCATCTCCTAGGGCTAACCACACAGTGATAGGAATTTGATCAGGACTGACAGCTTTCTCCCTTCCCATCTTTCTAAGAGCCATTTTGACTTCCTCAAACCCAATCCTACTTGTAGGGCAGTCATTGGCCGTAGTATGATGGTCGGCTGACCCAACAACGATATTATCTCTACATGGAGAGGCACCGTCATTAAATAAGCCAAAGAAGTAACTACCCCAAACCCTCTTAATATCTTGTTCTTTCGTTAAAAGAACACCATTATTGTCATTAATAAACCTAATGTTACCTAGATCCTTTTTCCTAATCTCCCTAGATTTTGCAAGTCTGAAGATGCCATTTTGTCCTTCCTTAGTGTCTAATCTCTTGTACATTTCCTCATATGCCTTATCCTTTGCTTTAGCTACCGTTTTCTTGGCTTCCCGCTTTGCCTCCTGGTATCTTTGTTTAGCTCCCGACCTTTCTTCGTCGTCATTGCATTGAAGAAAGTCCTTGAAGCAAGTTTGTTTTGTCTTCACCTTAGTTTGGACTTCGTCGTTCCACCACCACGATTCTTTATGTTCCTTGGCCTTCCCCGTCGACAACCCAAGGGTGTTTTTGCCCACCTCTCTGATGGAATTTGCCATATTTTTCCATAACATATCTGTGTTATTTGAGTTTGTAGTTTCAAAACCTGTATTAGACAAAAGCTTACTCCTAAAGTCATCAGTTGTCGCTCTATGTAAGTTCTTCCAGAGGATCCTAGGTTTACCCAATTTAGCCCTCCTATGAGTGCTCCGCCCGTTAGGTACGCGGAACACTAAAACCAACAATTTGTGTTGTGATGCACATGCCTCTTCAGGGAACACCTTACAGTCAATGCAAGCCCATCGTTCCCGATTTCTAACCAAGATGTAGTCGATTTGGGTACAATGTCCCCCGCTGTGAAACGTAATCAAGTTCGCATCTCTTTTATTAAATAAGGAGTTAGTGATCACCAAATCGTGAGCAGTAGCAAAATCAAGCAACGTACGCCCCTCATCATTCCTGCTACCATAACCGAAACCCCCATGAACACCGTCATACCCGTCGATTGCACTACCTATATGGCCATTGAAGTCTCCCCCTATGAAAACTCTTTGGTCCTCCGGAATGCTCCTAAGTACAATATCTAACTGATCCCACAAGCAACGTTTCTCCCCCTCCCCTAGGCCAACGTGTGGAGCGTACACTGAAAGGACATTCACCACTTCCGCTTCTATAATAACCTTAATCATCATGATCCTATCTCGGTATCTACAAACTTCAACTACATTTTCCTTGAGACTAGAGGATACCAAGATACCCACCCCATTTCTAGCGTTATCTACTCCTGAATACCACAACTTGTACCCATTACACTCTCTGGCGCGAGCCCCTTTCCACCTAGTCTCCTGAATACATGCAAAATCTATTTTCCTATTACTAAGTACGTCGGTCAGCTCCAGCAGCCTAGCATTTAATGTGCCTACATTTAACGAACAAACTCTAAGTATAGTCTCCTTGACACCACTCCGTTGAGCCCTCCCCCTATACGCCCTATGGGATCTAAAAGAATGACATGACCTCAAGTAATCATCTATAATCGAAGCTATGAGGGACTATGAAAAAGAAATCCAAAGAAGAAAGAAGATGCACCAATAAAACGCTAGAGAATTGAGGGTACTAAAAAGCCTAGTTGGTTACTTAATAGGATTCACTTTTCTAATGGAACAAAATAGAAATGGAGAAAAAACAGAACAAAGAACCTTCAATTACGAGTCAAAGTCGCCGGTGGGAAGTTGATTTTCGTAAAAATAAGCTTTTTGTTTTTGAAAAAAAAAATAACAGCCAAATTAAAATTAACTAAAGATTATAGAGATTCGAAAACTTTCTGAAAAATTAGAAAGGAGAAGACAAGAGGAAAGAAACGCACTGAGAAACGGAAATCAAATGGATGAGAGAGTAGATCTGGGGATTTGCAGACCTAAAAGCAAAGAAAGAGAGCAAAAGAATTATTAAATTTATTTTGCGTGAACCGAAGAGGAGTTAAAGGAATTTTCAACAATTTTAAAGCTGAGAATATTTGAGTTTAGAGAGGAGAAATCAAATCGGAAAAACGCAGGAGATGGGCCTGTCCAGTATTAAATCAGACTCTTTCGCTTCTTTTCTTGCCTCCTAAAAAGATGAAATTTTTCTTTCTTCCCAGTGTTGATGCTGGCGTGTATGAGATGATCAAAGTCTCAAATAAGAAATAGAATATGTATAACGAAGAAAACCCAGATCCAGATCTAGATCTTGCATCAAACAGTGAAAGAACATTCAAGACAAATCAAAGCACACACCTTTTATGTATACATATAAATCTAAACAAAAATCAAAGGAAAGCAGAACACATAAACAAGATATGGGAGATAATCGCAAAGCAGAAACCTTTCTGAAAATCCTCAGACCCGAAAATGCAACACCCAAAAAGCAAAAATAGTAGAAAATCGCAGAGCAGGTGTAACTCTTGAAAGCTTGAAAACAAAATAATATAATCCAAAAAAACAAAGCAGATCGGCCACAAACTTACCAGTTACAACGAGAAACCTTGAAAACAGAGAGATCAAGCAACCAAAGGTAAAATTCGCCCCTTGTTTATCAAACCATGCACTGAAAACAAATTATTAAGGGAGTTGGACTCTCACGCTCTTGGTAGGGCTAGATTCTTTCCTTTGAAGTATACATCAATGCCTTATAATAGTCTCGATTTTGGAGTTACAATAGAAATAAAAAAATATTTTTTCTTTTCACATGTCACTTTTTTTTTTGTTTTTATGCGTGTGGTTTGTTGATATATTTATATTTTTTTGAGTTTTAAGTAAATCATGCACTGTTCCTTCTTGTTTGGCGTGTTCTGAATTTAGGTCACTATTTCGTGGGTTAATCACCCACATGTCATAAGAACTTTGCCTTGTTTTTACACTTTAGTCATTAAGTGTCTGTTTTGTTTATTTATTTTGATTTTGACATCTTATTGAATTTTATTTCAATTTGGTCATCATTTTGGATTCTGTTTATTTTAAATTGGTCACTGATTTTTATTATGTTTCGAATTAACCACTGATTTTTATTTTCTTGCACTTTGACCACTGTTATATTTACTTATTTATTGCTATTATTCGAATCGACCTTGTGGTGACCTGATCTGGGGCACGATCTATATTATTATGGTCGGGACTCTATTAACATCTAACCATTAACTGCTAACTTGTTATTTATTTATTTATTTATTTATTTTTGAACCATAGTTAGACCTTTTGATGACCTCCTGGGTACGACTCGCATTATTTACTGTCTGAGTTAAATATTAAAAATCAACACTAACATTTTATTTGTATTGCTCTTTTAGTTTTATTATTTAATTTTATGCACATATAAATTTCTACCATTTAATTTTATTTATTTAATTACAATCCTTTAATTTCATTAATTTAATTTTCTATTTTTTTATTTTTACCCTTCTTTTTTTAGTACTTTAATTTTAGTCCTTCACTTATTGCGCTTTATTTTCTAGCTATTCTATTTTAGTCCCATGAATATATATATATATATATATATATATATATATATATATATATATATATATATATATATATATGCATGTTTCATACTTTATCACATTGAATGCCTTAATTTGCTATCTTGTATTTTGATGTTGAAAACATTTTGATATTTCGATATAACAAATTAAGTTAAATGAATTTTAAGATTGTGCAATAAAGGTTTTCTAAGTATATTCAATATAATTATTCAAATATCAAAACATTACTCTAAATCTTTCAAAAATCATTTTTAATCCTTACTCAAGTGTAAAATTAAGTTTTAATCTTAAAACAATTTCAAAATAATTTTACAAAGTATTTCGAACCATTTCAAAGCCAAAAATTCCAGATTGCTCAGAGGGAACGATTCCCCCCCAAGGGGGTACCGATTCCCCCTTTAATGGTTTGGCTCCGAGAATTCCAGTATGCTCGGAGGGAACCGATTCCCCCCCAAGGGGTACCGATTCCCCCCTGTGTAACGGTTGAAATATTTGAATTTTACACTTAGGGAACCGATTCCCCATAGGGGGTACCGATTCCCCCCACGCTCCAAGCTATTTTATTAATTGTTTTCACACTAAAACGGCTATATTATCTTCTCTAATCATCTCCAACGTTTAGAAGTGATTCAAGGTGTATTTAAGCAAGCTTAGAAGCCATTGATCAATAACAAGAAATATCAAGCAACTAGAATCAAGAGAGAATCAAAGAGAAAGCATCAAACCTCAAGTTTGAGCATTTCAAGCCTATTTTTCATTCAATATTCATCTTGCTTTCAAAAACACTTATTGTGCTCAATTGTATTCATTTTTTAGTGTTCTTTTCTTTGTTCTAGAATTGTGCAAACAATCTACCTTGTGAGGATTTCCTTGTAAGTTTGCAAATTTGTATTGTTCTCTTTGGGAGAGAGTGTTCTCAAGAATTTGGGGTATAATTCTTGAGGGTTTGTAAGGTTACTCTTTGTCCTCAAAAGAAAGACAAATTAGTGAATTTGTGGAAAATCCTTAGTATGGATAGCTAAGGTAGTGGACGTAGACTTTGGTTGAGAAAGTCGAACCACTCTATATCGCTGTGTAATTTCTTTCAATTTTCTGCAAAAACTTCCACCAAAATTTTTATTGCCAATTCACCCCTCTCTTGGCCAATTCTGTCAATCGATTAACTCAACAATTGGCATCAGAGCCTAACTCATTTGAAGGTTTAATCACCTCTTGAGTCGATTCGGGAAGAGTTATATCGATAATCAAAGTCATCAATGGCCTCTACTTCAAACTTCGACTCCGGTCTCGATTCGATGCCCGTCAATAAGCCTCCTTTCTTAAATGGGGCTAATTATGCCTATTGGAAAAATAGGATGATGTACTTCATTCAAGCAAGTGACATGGGACCATGGAATGTCGTAGGAGAAGGATACTTCAAGCCTCTCACTCATCTAAGATTATGGAGTGAAGGAGAGACAAAAATGTTCCAGCTCAACTCCAAAGCCATCCATATCATATTTTGTGCTCTTGGACCAGATGAATACGGAAGAGTTTCATCTTGTACAACCGCCAAAGAAATATGGGACAAACTTCAAGTCACTCATGAAGGTACCGATGAGGTAAAGAAATCTAAAATTAGTATTCTAACGCATAACTATGAAAATTTCAGGATGAAACCAAATGAAGATATCAAAGCTATGACGGATAGATTTTCAACGATTGTCAATGGTCTCAAATCATATGGAGAGATCATTTCAAATGAAAAGCTTGTGAGGAAGTTAGTTTACTCCCTCCCAAAATCGTGCCAATCAAAGAAGACGACAATCATCGAGTCTAAGGATCTAACATCCTTAACTCTTGAAGAGCTAATCGGTTTACTCCTCACTCATGAAATGATGCTTGAAGATGAGGTGGACCTTGATAAGATTGAAGAGACACCAAAGGAGAAAGAGAAGAAAAAAAACATTGGAGTTGCTCTCAAATCCACAAAAATGAGAGTGATTCGGATGAAGATGACGATGACGATGACGAGGAAATGGCATTGTTTGCCAAACGGTTCAGAAAAATGATGAGACCTTACCGAGGAAAAAAGTTCAACCGAAATGAAGGCCTCAAAAATGAACCAAAAGAAAATGACTTGATCATTTGCTATGAATGCAAAAAGCCAGGGCATGTCAAATATGATTGCCCACAATTAAAGAGGAATGGTCAATCAAATATGAAGAAGGTTCCGATGAAGAGGAACAAGAAGTAGCAAACTTGTGCTTGATGGCATTCGGGGAAGATTCTAAGGTAACCTCTAACTCATCTGATTTTGACGATTTATCTTATGATGAGCTATTAGAGGAATATAACGGGTTGGCTTCGGATTATGAGAAATTGTTTTTAAAATATAAAAATGATGTTTCAAAATTGAAAAATGAAAATAAACTCATATCCAAAACCAACAACGATCTTGAAAGTAAAATCAAAGATTTGCAAATCAAACTAGAAGAGTTTGAAAAGAAAAATTTAGATTTGCAAAATTTACTTTCAAAGATCAATGATGATCATCAAAAGAAAATTGATGATCTTAAAGCTTCTTTTGATAAAGTTAGAACAAAACGTTTTGAAAGTGGAGAAAATTCAAAATCCAACTTTGTTAGAAAAAAGTTTTAAAAAACTACAATCATAGAGGTCCCCAAAGAACCTCTAATAGAAAAATCGTTAGAAGTATATGGGTTCCTAAGGAGCTCATTAATACTAAAGATAATGATATCCTACACAAATGGATACCTAAGGGGACTAGGATTTTGGAAACTAATGAATATGGACCCAAAAGAATTTGGGTACCAAAAATTAGAAATTAATCTATGTTTGTAGGAAAAGGAGCATTGCTACAAGGCACGTGAGACAAATTCAAACTCATGGTACCTTGATAGTGGATGCTCAAGACACATGACCGGAGACAAAAGTCAGTTAATTAAGCTTAACGCCAAAAATAGAGGAGAAGTGACTTTTGGTGATGATTCAAAAGGTCACATTGAAGGTATTGATACTATTGGTAATACCTTTTCCATACAAATTAAGAATGTTTTATATGTGAATGGATTAAAGCATAATCTATTGAGTATTAGTCAATTTTGTGATAAGGGATTCAATGTCATGTTTGATATTAATGGTTGTAAAGTCATTGACATTGCATCTAATCGAATTATGCTTGTTGGTCATAGAATAGGAAACATATACATGGTGCATTTAGATTCTATTGATATGACTAATTTGTGCCTAGTTGCTAAGGATGAACATGATAGTTGGTTATGGCATAGGAGACTAGGACATGCTAGTATGAGTGTTTTGCAACGGCTAATTCAAGGTGATTTAGTTCGAGGGTTGCCTAAGCTTAAATTTGATAATGATAAAATCTGTGATGCTTGTGCTAAAGTAAAACAAAAGCGAGTTTCTTTTAAATCCATTAATGACGTATCAACTAGTAGAGTATTACAATTGATCCATATAGATCTTTTTGGGCCAACTAGGACTACTAGCTTGGGTGGAAAACAATATGCATTTGTCTTGGTAGATGACTACTCTAGATATACTTGGGTTCTATTCTTAAGTACTAAAGATGAAGCATTATAAAAATTCATCACGTTTTCAAAAGTAATCCAAAACGATAAAGGTTACTCTATAACTAGTGTTAGGAGTGATCATGGCACTGAATTTGAAAATCTTGGATTTACTGAGTTTTGTAATTCTAATGGTATTAGTCATAATTTTTCAGCACCTAGAACCCCTCAACAAAATGGATTAGTTGAGAGAAAAAATAGAACTTTAGAAGAAATGGCTAGAACCATGATTTGTGAAAATAATTTGCCAAAATATTTTTGGGCGGAAGCCACAAATACCGATTGTTATGTTATAAATCGAGTAATGATTAGGCCAATTTTAAAGAACACTCCATATGAAATTTTCAAAAATAAAAAGCCTAACATTAGCTATTTTCATCCGTTTGGATATAAATGTTTTGTTTTAAACAACGATAAAGAGAACCTTGGCAAATTTGATGCTAAAAGTGATGAAGGAATTTTTATGGGTTATTCCTTAAATTCTAAAGCTTATCGATTATTTAATAAAAGAACTTTAGTTGTAGAAGAGTATATACATGTTGTTTTTGATGATAATCCCCTTCCGAAGAATGATTCTTGTGTGAATGATGATGTAGGTGTTATAAATACAAATGACATTAGACATGACGTTGGAGAACCATCATCAAAGAAAGAAACAAAAAATGAGGAAACTCATGATCCTCTTGAGAATCCAACCATTGAAGAAAGATAAGTATCTTATCCAAAAAAGTACAACTATGTCAAGGATGGTGAAATTATAGGTGATCCATCCAAAGGGGTAACAACTCGATCTTCTCTTAGAAATATTTGTAATTATGTTGCATTTATTTCATGCATAAAGCCTAAGAATATTAAAGAAGCATTAAAATATGAACATTAGATTATGGCTATGCAAGAAGAATTAAATCAATTTGAGAGAAGTAAAGTATGGACATTAGTTGAAAGGCCTAGTAATAAATCTACTGTAGGTACTAGATGGGTATTTAGGAATAAGCTTGATGAGAGTGGTAATATAGTGAGAAACAAGGCTAGACTTGTTGCTCAAGGGTATACTCAAGAAGAGGGCATAGACTATGATGAAACATATGCTCCCGTAGCTAGGATGGAAGCAATTAGAATGTTACTAGCATTTGCATGTTTTCATGAATTTAAATTATATCAAATGGATGTTAAAAGTGCATTCTTAAATGGTTTTATAAAAGAAGAAGTGTATGTGGAACAACCTCCAGGTTTTGAAGATTCAAAATTTACGGATCATGTTCTTAAATTAACAAAAGCACTTTATGGTTTAAAACAAGCTCCAAGAGCTTGGTATGAAAGATTGTCAAATTTTTTAATTAAAAAAGGTTTTTCAAAAGGGAAGGTTGACATTACATTGTTTTTAAAGCATAAAGGTAAAGATTTATAAGTAGTTCAAATTTATGTTGATGATATAATATTTGGTTCTACTAATGATGTTCTTTGCCAAGAATTTTCCAAGCTAATGCAAAGTGAATTCGAAATGAGCATGATGGGGGAGCTCTCATTTTTCTTGGGATTCCAAATCAAGCAAAGAAAAGATGGCATCTTCATCAATCAAGCTAAGTACGTCAAAGATATGCTCAAGAAGTTTGGTCTGGAAAATGGCAAACCTCATGACACTCCAATGAGCTCTTCAACAAAGCTTGACTTAGATGAAGGAGGTAAATGTGTAGATGTTAAATTATATAGGTCAATGATTGGATATCTACTTTATCTAACTGTAAGTAGACCTTACATTATGTTTAGTGTTTGCTTATGTGCTAGATTTCAATCATGCCTTAAGGAATCACATTTACTAGCTGTTAAGAGAATCTTTAGATACCTTAAGGACACTCCTAGTTTAGGACTTTGGTATCCTAGAGACTCTAGCTTTAGCTTGCATGCTTTTTCTGATGCAGATTATGGAGGATGCAAATTAGATAGGAAAAGCACCTCAAATACTTGCCAATTCCTTGGAAATATGTTGATTTCTTGGTTTTCAAAGAAACAAAATTGTGTTGCATTATCTATCACTGAAGCCGAATACATTTCAGCTGGTAGTTGTTGTTCACAAGTTTTATGGATGAAACAACAACTTTTTGATTATGGAATTGAAGTTGGTACCATTCCTATCAAGTGTGACAATACTAGTGCTATTTGTCTCACTAAAAATCCCATCCAACACTCTAGAACTAAGCACATTGAAATAAGACATCACTTCATTAGAGACCATGTCACTAAGGAAGATGTAGTTCTAGAATTTGTTGATACTTTGCACCAATTAGCGGATATCTTTAAAAAACCTTTAGACAAGGAAAGATTTTGGACACTTAGGAGAGAATTAGGTTTAACCAACCTATCTTTACTTAGTGTTTAAAATAATTTTAGCACTTTTAAGACTAAATGAAAAATGCTAATTTTTAATTGCATTCATTGCTATTAGTTAGGGGGAGTTTATGATTCTTGATGAAAAATTAATTTTATGTTCAAATATCGTTTAAAGAATAACTTGATTATTTGAACATGATTAATTTTCAATATATGAGTTGCCAATACCACTAGAGAAAATTAATTTAGCATTTTATGTGTTTAAAATTGGATTTTAGCATTTTGGTGCAGAGGGAATCGATACCCCCATGAGGGAACCGATTCCCCCTTTGAAGGGAATCGATACCCCCCTAGGGTTCTGGATTTTAACACGGGCAGAACCCTTAAATCCTCAAAACCTTCTCTTCTTCTTCCTTCCGTCGTTTCTCCTCTCTAACCTCTCAAATCTCCATTTTTGCCTCAAATCATCAGTTTTAATCGGAATTCACTTCAAATATCATCTTCTAAACTTTCTATCATCATTAAAATCGTGCAAACAACATCAAAATCTACTCAATCTCATCCTTCAAGGTAAAATTTTCTAAACTCTCTATTTCATCAATTTATGAACATAGAAATAGTTTTAATTAGTTTTAGGTTGAACTTTAGATCGGGCATTGACTGTTTAGTGATTAGAAACTGGATATTACAACTAATTTCATCAAAAACACAAGAATTTTCCAAAATATTTAAAATTTTCGAAATAAAAAAAAATTGTTTTTCAAATTATTGTGTTTTGATTGAATTATGTTGTTGTTATGAAAACTATACATATATTGTTTCTCAAAAATCGTATTTTTCAAAAGCTTTCAAAAACTTTGCCCATTAGGATTGATTTAGAGAACCTTGAAATATTGAGGACTCAATTGAGTTTTGGTATTAATTGAATTGTATACATGTGTTTTCTAAATTGTAGGTTATCCATCCTATTCCGATTTCCTAAACCATGTCCAATCCTAAACGAGCTAGGTCATCATCTAGTCGCTCACACCGTCAACCAAATCCACCTCCAAATCCTCCTCCTATTCCTGAAATTCCAATTCCTAATCCTAATCCCATTGATCCTAATTTGACTATCCAAAACTCGTGCTTCAATCATCCTGGTCCTAGAAATCATCGTTTTTGGTATTATCAATATTTTGACTCTTACAAAATTAGAGAAGAACGTATCCCTTCTCGTCAAGCTATGTTAGATATTAATTTTAAATATCTTCCTCTTTTACAGGAGTGGAAATTTGATAAACTTTTTGATCTTGAACCCATTGTCTACCATCAACTTGTTCGTATTTTCTATTCTAATGTCGTTTGTGTTAAAAACCAAACTGAAACCGAAACCATAGGAATTTGTTCCTACCTCCTAGGACAATTCTTATATATTGACTCGGCTTACATAGCCAATGAATTCGGATTAGATAATGATGGTATTTCAAATGAGAAACAAATCTTAGGATCTCGTTATAAAAGAAGGGATAGTGCAAGTGTCTTAGACCTTCATGAACGTTTTCTTCATCTAATGATTTCTTGGTGGTTTCGACCATCTGGAGGTCGTTATTCTACTCTTAGAGCCTTGGATCTTTGGTGGTTACATTGTTTTGAAAATGGTATTAAAATAAACCTACCTCAGATCATTTTTGCTGAAATTGTTGAAACCGTAAACCTTGTACCTAACAAGAAACTCTGTTCATCTCTAGTTTACGGTTGCATTTTGAGTAACCTATTTTCTAAATTCGGGCTTAGGGTTGGTCTAGATGCCTCCTTTTCTCTAAAGAAACAAATTAATCTTCTTTCCTTAATGAGAACGGGATGGATAAAGGATAAGGAAACCAGTGAATGGATTCGATCGTCTGAACATACTCCGGGAGCTAGTTCTTCACGAGCTCAACCAGAAGCTGACGATGATCCCGAGCTTCAACAATTAATGCGAGACATCGATAAAGCCGAAGATGAGCCTGAGCAGCCCAAGGAGCAGCCCGAGGAGCAAGCACAGCAAACGCATCAAATGCCTCCATATTTTCAATCCTTTATGGAGACATTCGATTTCCGATATGCTACCATGGATTCGCGCTTTACTTCTATAGAGTCCCATTTATCCACAATGGGAGCTCAACAATTAGAAATTCTTCGGGAGATGCGTGCAAACAACGAAGCAACCAACGCGCGTATTAATGAACTCACTCACGAAATGGCCGCTATGCGAGCTCGTTTTCCTTTTCCCGATCCGGATGTTTGATTCTATGCTTAGTTTTTTTAAAACTTTGAACTAAAAGATTATTGTTTTAACATTTTGAATATTTTAGAATGTTTGAATTTGTGGATTGACTTTGAATTTGTTGGGATTTATGAATGGTGAGAACTTATATATTTGGTGTGGTTAAATTTATTCATTACTGCATCATTTACATCATTTTAGCAATATAACCAATTTTGTCATGTCACATTAATTATGAATATTGATTATGAAACTAATAGCAAACGTTTCTCTTGATTGTGATCTTAGCAGCTTAAACTATATTCAATTGGCTAAATGATTTCAAAACCTTGTTTAAATTCTTTACAAATGTCTTTTTGATTTAACAAAAAGGGGGAGAAGTGTTAAATGTTTTAAAAGAGGAGTAAGTGTTAAATTAAGGGGGAGTAATTTTCAAAAAACGTCGGTTTTTGATTTCAAAATCTTAAAAATTACTAAAATGTTTTGTTATATCAAAAAGGGGGAGATTGTTGAAAACATTTTGATATTTCGATATAACAAATTAAGTTAAATGAATTTTAAGATTGTGCAATAAAGGTTTTCTAAGTATATTCGATATAATTATTCGAATATCAAAACATTACTCTAAATCTTTCAAAAATCATTTTTAATCCTTACTCAAGTGTAAAATTAAGTTTTAATCTTAAAATAATTTCAAAATAATTTTACAAAGTATTTCGAACCATTTCAAAGCCAAAAATTCCAGATTGCTCAGAGGGAACCGATTCCCCCCCCTAAGGGGGTACCGATTCCCCCTTAATGGTTTGGCTCCGAGAATTCCAGTATGCTCGGAGGGAACCGATTCCCCCCAGGGGTACCGATTCCCCCTGTGTAACTGTTGAAATATTTGAATTTTACACTTAGGGAACCGATTCCCCCTACGCTCCAAGCTGTTTTATTAATTGTTTTCACACTAAAACGGCTATATTATCTTCTCTAATCATCCCCAATGTTTAGAAGTGATTCAAGGTGTATTTAAGCAAGCTTAGAAGACATTGATCAATAACAAGAAATATCAAGCAACTAGAATCAAGAGAGAATCAAAGAGAAAACATCAAACCTCAAGTTTGAGTATTTCAAGCCTATTTTTCATTCAATATTCATCTTGCTTTCAAGAACACTTATTGTGCTCAATTGTATTCATTTTTTAGTGTTCTTTTCTTTGTTCTAGAATTGTGCAAACAATCTACCTTGTGATGATTTCCTTGTAAGTTTGCAAATTTGTATTGTTCTCTTTGGGAGATTGTGTTCTCAAGAATTTGGGGTATAATTCTTGAGGGTTTGTAAGGTTACACTTTGTCCTCAAAAGAAAGACAAATTAGTGAATTTGTGGAAAATCCTTAGTGTGGATAGCTAAGGTAGTGGACGTAGACTTTGGTTGAGAAAGTCGAACCACTTTAAATCGCTGTGCAATTTCTTTCAATTTTCTGCAAAAGCTTCCACCAAAATTTTTATTGCCAATTCACCCCCCTCTTGGCCAATTCCGTCAATCGATTAACTCAACATTATGTTATTTATGATTTTATTTTAGTTAAGCACTTATAATTGTGTGATACTTATTTTTGGGTCTTTGCTTTTTATTGTGTTTATATTTTCACCATTCAAGTTTAAACTTTCATCATCTAGTATGATTAATATAATTTGGATTAATCGGCTTAATTTTTTATTTAGTCGAATCAAATTATTTTAATCTTGAATTCTTGGGAGAAACTATTATTTTCTTTTTATTTCATTTGGAAAGAGAAATATTCGTCCTAAAGTATTTTAGGGATTATTTTCTCCTCGATTGGAAATATTGAAATATTTTCTATTTCTCCTTTGAATTTTTCGTTAAATAAAAATTGTATGGTTGAATTTTGAGTAATAGAATTGTAACTTAAATTTATATTTGAATTCTTAGATTTTCACTATTAGAGACAATTTATAATCGATGGGGTACCAATTTTGGACATTTTGGGGTGTTTATACTTCCCCACGCGTAATCAACCCCTGAACTCCTTTTTATTACTAAAAAAGAATGAATTTCTGGTTACACGTAGATTGGTGCATCTTTTAAAATGATTTTTTTATTAAAAACTCTTTTAAAGGGGGATTTATGGGTATTCGACCTACCTAACCCAAAAGGTTGATGGCGACTCCGAAACATTTCTTTTACAAAATTGAATTTTTCACAAATAAGCTGACAACTGCCGTTTTCGATGTCAAAATAATTCATTTTTCTCAATTAATCAATAAGGAAATGCGTAGTATAGAGAAATAAGGGTCGAATCCTCAGGGACTTAGAAAATCACAAATTTATGTTTGAATGGTTCTAGCCAAGCGTGAATAGAAAAAGGAGGGTTTGTAGTATGAGATTTAAATAGTAATAAAAATGATTAAATAAAATAAAAACAATTAAAGTAAAAATAAGATGATAGAGATTGTGAATAAATACTGTAAAAATAGCCTCAAGCCTTGCTTTGACTTAATTTCCTGTAGATCATCGAAAAAGATTTTTCCTCTGGATTCACGTCGGTTACTTTGTCTACAAGGACTATCCCCGTGACTCTATCTTGTATACCGAATACCTAAGGCAATCTTTGATTCCGACTTCGGTAATTGATTCTAACAACATCAATTGTCGTAGATCAATTACCGTTTAAGTTCGTGGCGTCCGACTCGGATTGTTGATTCAATAACTGTCAATTCCGATCTCAATTCCCTCTTGGCGAAGCCATCTCGCCAAGTGTGTTCCCAGGAAGTCGAATTGCTTTCTATAAGCCGAATCTTCCTCCCACACATTTAATCGTAACAACCTCTTGACCAAAGTCGATCTTTAATTTTGAAAACTATTTTGATTTTGAAAAATAAGCACAGAGATTGAGAGAGATATTCCGAATATATTAAGGGCATGTTTCAATTCTCCCGATGGAATTGAGTCATCGCGACAGCTCTCAGCTTATGAAAAGTTTAGCTAACCATGACAAAAGTCATACTTAGCATTTGAAAACAAAGCTTGGAAAATGAAAGGAAAATGAAAAGAACTTGAAAGCAAAAAAGAGAAAGCTTTTATAAAAACTAGAGAGAAAAGAATAATGTAATTTGAATGATAAGTTTAGGCTTACCCCAAGTGGGTATTTATAGCCTCTCAAAGCCTAAGGGATAAACAAATAAAATAATCCTAAGATAATTGTTTTTTAATTTAAATTCAAACTTAAACTAGTCTCCTAATGCAACTCTGCTCGTCAATCTTCCAAACGGTGTGCGGAGGAAGTCTTCTAGAAACTGTCGCTGACTGGACCTTCTAAACACTGCCACGTCAGACCGCGTCATGCTCAGAGTCGTGGCCATGTCTCCGGCCATGACCAAATAATAAAAAAAATACATAATGGGCATGTTTTGTCACTAATTCTGAAAAGTAAAGATTTGCACGAAAATAAACATAAGAAGACCAATTTAGCAGTAATAATTCCTCAAAATCGAAGAAATAACGAGCAAATATTAACAATTCTAAACACTAATCAAATTCCCCCTCACTTATCTCATGTTTGTCCTCAAGTATGATTAATCAAACTAGTCAAAAATTTCATTTACCATTTTTTGTCAAGTTTCACATTCAATAAAGCAAGGTAGAGACCACAATAACTATTCAAGTCAAGAAATCAATCAATTGAACATCACCAATTGGGACAAGCCAAGTGCAATTGTAATATCCATTCATTCATTAATCTCAATGCTCATAACTCAATACCTTACCGAGATTCACTCAAATCACTCAATGTGTTTGGGGTTAAGAAACTCTCAATGTCAAAATCGACACGATATTACCATAGGCCTGCAAGTAAATCAAATCTCCACTACTAATAAGAATGAGATGCATAAATCAAAGGGTCTTTTATTGGTTGTAACGGGGATTAGGTAAAGGTGGGAAAAAAGGCTAAATATATGGCTAAATATTCAAGGCAAGGAACTAAAAATGATAATCTCAACTCCATCAAAACATTAAGCATACCAAGATAAAAAGATAACATATCAAACAACAAATATCTTTTCAAAATGCATTTTTTCTCTTTGCTGTTGTTTTGTTTTCCATTTTCACGTCTTTTTTTCCTTTTTTTTGAACAACTCTTTCTTTTTCTTTTTCTTTTTCGTTTCTAAATGTTGCTTTTTTTTCTTTTTTTTCATGGAGCATACATCGGATAATTGCTCACTTGCCCTGAAAAAGGTATAAAAGAGGGATAAAACAAAAAGGCTCGGGTTTATAAATGTGGTAAAAACAAAGAAATGGAAATGGCTCAAAAGTGGTTAACTAGGAGAAAATAGCATGGGTAGGCAATTTAGTGGGGAAACGGAAAGGTTAATCCTAAGGTGCCCAAATCATTTTTAAGTATCATGTTCATGTGTAATATCGACAGTATTCAACATGCAGGTTCTAGAATATCAATTTCACACACTCAATCCAACAAAATGAAAGCGAAAGTGATATGCTCGTAAAGGCTCAAATCTCACCAAATTGTTTCATGCATTGAGCTAATCACAATTCAACCAACAAAGGCATGGAATATCACAAAAGCACCTATTTGATCACAATTCATACTATTCGCTATCAAGAATATCCTAACCTAAACAATTATGTGTTCCCAAACAAGCATAGCATTCCAAAAATTTTCCACAAGACAAAGACAATCAATGAAATTTTCGACAAATCAAACCAACACATACTAACATCGACATAAAGACAAGAAAAGGGAAATTCAATCATACACTCTACTCCCCCTCACTTAAAGCGTTTTACCTCAAAACGAAAAATTAAAGTGCAAGAAAAGAAATAGAGTACTCCCCGGATTTCATGTCGGTTTTGCTAACGTGCGCCGTTTAATGAAATGGTGCGCACGGCTGGGGCATTATTTTTTCTGCTTTGTTTGACTGTTCACTGCTCAGTAGTCTCCAAAATTAGCATTGTTTGAATCATAATTTCGTAAATCTCCGTCGTTCAAGTTTGAATAAAAAAATCGATTCTTGCAAAATAAAAATAAAATAAAACATGCTCGATCGAAATGAAAAATAAAACAAAAAAAAATTAAAATGGAATGGAATGGAATTAAAAACAATGGGTTGCCTCCCATGAAGCGCTTTTGTTTAACGTCGTTAGCTCGACGACCTGATTCAGACTACAGGTTCCGTGACATACACTTCCACTTCATTCGCTTTTTCCAACTAAGAAATTTCTTATGAGAAATTCAAAAATTCTCATTAAGATTTCTTCAAATATTTCCCAAATTAAAAATCATGTCGAAAATAGTGGTCGTCAAACATCTTTTTTTACCAAAAATTGATTTCTTCAAACGATTTCTCGATGGTTTCGACTTAATTTTTGGTACCTGCAAAAGAGAAAGTAAATCTTTAGTTTTTAAAGGAGTTAAGATCAAATCTGAATCAACAACTGAAATATTTTCCAACTCCCTTGTGTCATCTTTTTTATCATCCGATTTCTGGCATAAATCATCAACAAAGTTAAATTCATCATCAACAAGTTCAATAATGCCAACAAAATTAATACTATGCACGTTATCTGGATATCTCATTGCTTTATAAACATCAAGTTTTAAGATCTCACCGTCGAACTCCATAGTAAGAATACCACTTCGAACGTCAATTTTTGCATTTCTCGTGCTCTGAAAGGGATGACCGAGGAGGATTTCAGAACCAATATTGCTACGATCATTTTCCATATTAATCACATAAAAATTAGCAGGGAAAATTAAGTCTTCTACCTCTACTAGAACATTTTCTATTAGTCCTTCAGGATAAATAATTGATTTGTCAGCTAGCTGAAGTATAACTCTCGTCTCCTTTAAAGGCTCGGTGGAAATTAAATTATAGACGAGAGAGGCATTAAGTTGATAGAGGCACCTAGATCGCACATAGCTTGTTTGATTTTAACCTCACCAATTTTACAAGGTATTGAAAACATACCTTGATCTTTATACTTTAGCGGAAGCGGTCGTTGGAAAACTGCTGAGACGTTCGCACCTAAATCCACCTTCTCGTTTCCGGTAAGTAGCCTTTTATTAGTGCAGAGATCCTTCAAGAACCAGGCATACCTTGGAACTTTCTGGATAGCCTCAAGGAGAGGTATGTTAAATTCTACCTTCCGAAGTACGTCTAATATTTCATTTTCCTCAGTTTTTTTATCCTTTTTAACTAACCTCGATGGAAAAGGCGGTGGCAAGTCATAGTGGGGTGGCGTGGTGTCGTCCATTTATTCTTCATCGTTCTCTTTCTGAGATCCTGCGTTAGTTGTTTCTTCTTCCCTTTTGGAGTTCAAAGTTTCTTCTTCATTCTGGGATCTTGCGTTTACTTCCTTTGGGTCTGGTTGTTCAACAATTGTACCGCTTCGAAGGGTGATGGCGCTAACATTCTCTATTGGATTCAGCTCAGATTGTGATGATAGCCTCCTTTGTGACTCTAATCTCCCTACGGCTTGAGTTAGTTGGCTTATCTATTTGTCTATCTCTTGGAAGTGGGCTTCAGTTCGAGTCTGAAATGTTTCCTGGGATAGTGCTAACCTCTCGAAAATCGATTCTAATGATGACTTCTGTGGTTGTTGTGGTGGTGGTGTCTCACTTGATAACCTTGATTCGGTCTCGGGTTCTAAGCATAACTGAAGGTCGGATGATCCCTCCATCCTGGGTTGTATGTATTACCGTAAGGATTATAAGCTCTTTGGGGAGGTCTCAGAAAGTTTCCAACTGCATTGACTTCAGCTGTTGCGTTGTCTTGAATCAGTGGACAGTCGTCTGTTGGATGATCAGATAATGCATATATTCCACATAATCGGTTTTGTCTTGTCTTTCCTGCAACAAGAGAGTTTACGACTTTAGTTAACTTGTCTATTTTATTTTCTAAGGAAGATGAACTTATCTCATGAACCCTTCGAGAAGGTTCATTGTTTGTGCGAAATTGTTGGGAATTTGAGGTCATCGTCGATATTAAGTCTCTAGCCCTAGTAGGAGTCATATTTACCAAGGCTCCACCACTGGCAGCATCGATCATCTTCATTTCCAGGGGAGATAATCCTTCATAAAAGTATTGAAGGAGTGTTTGTTCTGTTAACCCATGTTGTGGGCAACTATAACATAACTTCTTAAACCACTCCCAATAGTCATGAAGTGACTCTCCATCAAGCTGCTTGATTCCAAGTACTCTCCTTCGTAGTTCACTTACTTGATTCCAATAGTCATTTGAGCCCATGTAGTAACAGAATTAGGAGGAAGATAAAATAACCACTCCTTAGCCGAATCGGCTAAGGAAAAAGTAAAAGCTCTAAGTTTTATTTGGTCCTCGGTTACTCCCTGTGGTCTCATGCTGTAGCAGACCATATGAAATTCCTTGAGATGTTTGTGTGGATCCTCGTTTAGTAGTCCGTGGAATGTAGGGAGGAGATGAATAAGGCCGATTTTCAACTGGTACTGAGTTTTGCCTTGGGGAAAATCAATGCACATAGACCCTTGCTCAGTAGGAGCCGCGACTAACTCCCGAATAGTAAGATCGACCATCGAATTTATATTACCTAAATTTGATTCTTCTTCTTGATTTTTTTGTTGTCTTCTACTTTCCCAAAGTGTCTGTGCGTGGAGTCTCCTAGCTTTGGCTTCAATCTCCGGGTCGTACTCCACTAATGCTCCCGAATTAGACCTGGTCATAAATCAAAAGCAAACATAAATTAGTAACTTTGGCGAAGTCCCCGGTAACGGCGCCAATTTGACAACTGTCATTTTCGATGTCAAAATAATTGCTTTTTCTCAATTAACCAATAAGAAAATGCGTAGTATAGAGAAATAAGGGTCAAATCCTCAGGGACTTAGAAAGTCACAAATTTATGTTTGAATGATTCTAGCCAAGCATGAATAGAAAAAAAAAGGGTTTATAGTATAAGATTTAAATAGTAATAAAAAATGATTAAATAAAATAAAAACAATTAAAGTAAAAATAAGATGATAGAGATTGTGAATAAATACTGTAAAAATAGCCTCAAGCCTTGCTTTGACTCAATTTCCTTTAGATCATCGAATAAGATTTTCCCTCCGGGATTTACGTGGGTTACTTTGTCTACAAGGGCTATCCCCGTGACTCTATCTTGTATACTGAATACTCAAGGCAATCTTTGATTCCGACTTCGGTAATTGATTCTAACAACATCAATTGTTGCAGATCAATTACCATTTAAGTTCGTGGTGTCGACTTGGATTGTTGTTTCAATAACCGTCAATTCTGATCTCAATTCCCTCTTGACGAAGCCATCTCGCCAAGTGTGTTCCCAGGAAGTCGAATTGCTTTCTATAAGCCGAATCTTCCTCCCACACATTTAATCATAACAACCTCTTGACCAAAGTCGATCTTTGATTTTGAAAACTGATTTGCTTTTGAAAAATAAGCGCAGAGATTGAGAGAGATATTTCGAATATATTAAGGGCCTTTTCAATTCTCCCGATGGAATTGAGTCATCGCGACAACTCTCGGCTTATGAAAAGTTTAGTTAAGCATGACAAAAGTCATACTTAGCATTTGAAAACAAAGCTTGGAAAATGAAAGAAAAATGAAAAGAACTTGAAAAACAAAAAGAGAAAGCTTTTATAAAAACTAGAGAGAAAAGAAGAATGTAATTCGAATGATGAGTTTAGGCTTACCCCAAGTAGGTATTTATAGCCTCTCAAAGCCTAAGGGATAAACAAATAAAATAATCCTAAGATAATTGTTTTTTAATTTAAATTCAAACTTAAACTAGTCTCCTAATGAAACTCTGCTCGTCAATCTTCCAGAAGGCATACGGAGGAAGTCTTCTAGAACCCGTCGCTGACTGGACCTTCTAGAAACTGCAACGTCAGACCGCGCCATGCCCAGAGTTGTGTCCATGTCTCCATCCGTGACCAAATAATAAAAAAAATGCAGAATGCACCCATTTTGTCACTAATTCTGGAAAGTAAGGACCTGCTCAAAAACAAACATAACACGACCACTTTAGCAGTAATAATTCCTCAAAACCAAAGAAATAACGAGAGAATATTAACGATTCTGAACACTCATCATAAGTCGAGACACGTCGTATCACTAAAAAGCTGTTACGACAGACTTTATCTTAGGAACACCATTCATTTCATTACTCAAGCCTTATAAAGTTACAGAATACTCAATTACTTCTAAAATTTTAAACACTAAAGTTGAATTTCCTTTCATAGAAAAACCTAAAATAAGAAACCTTAATTTATTAAAATTCTTATCTATTCATAATACAAATAAATAACCTTATTAATCATAAACATAAGCAAATATCTTTTCTGAAAGAAGAAATAAGTTTTCAAAAATTAAACGAACAATTACAAAATAGAAAAATTATAAAAAAGAATAAACCAAATAAAAGAAGAAATAGAATCAACTATATGATCATATATTCCAAATGCTTTTTTGGAATAGAAAGAAACATGTAGTAACATTACCCTATGAAAATGACTTTGATGAAAGACAAATTCCTAAAAAAAGTAAGACCAATTCAAATGAATAAAGAAATGGAAGAATTTTGTAAAAAGTAGTCCTCCTTGGACTTGTTCAGCTTTTTATGTTATAAAAAATGCAGAACTAGAAAGAGGAACACCAAGATTAACTATTAATTACAAACCTTAAAATTATGAATTTAAATTGATCATGTACTCAATTCCTAATAAAAAAGACCAATCACAAAAACTATGTAACGCCAAATTTTTTTTCCAAAATTTGAAATGAAATAAGGATTCTGACATATCCAAATCAAAGAAGAAGAGAGATATAAAACAACTCTTCGTAACGATTTTCTTAAGTGAGATTTTAAAACCCACACATTTTGTACTTATCTCTTTTTGATTGATTTTTTAATTAAAAAAGCAATTGTGATTTAAAAAATCTCTCGTTTAAAAAAATTTGGGATTTTCTTTACGATAGAAAAATGTGGTTCGATGAGTCACCACCAATCTTTGATTAGGGTGTGATTGGGAACCCAAAAATGTTTTGTCATTTTAAATAAAAATTAATTTTAATTAAAACAACAAATTAACGTCTGTGGTACCAAAATTCGAGTTTGGGAGTCGGTTATGCATGGGGAAGGATTAGCTCCCTCACAGTGCCCTAAATCGGTACCTAGTCGATTAATTAATGTATTTGCAATGAAATTTAAAAATTCAAATTTAATTTGATTTATGATCCCACAAAAATATCGAGATCAGACCTTAGATAAATTCTAACAATCTTCTATCGAAAAATTTAAATAACTAAATATTTATTTTTCTTTCGTTCCCAACTTTTAAGTGAGGCACCATTTTTTAAGTTTCATTGTTGATATACACTTTTAATTTAAAATCGTTGAAAGTGGCTCTCTAATAAGTTAAGACAAGTCACTCAAAACAATTTTAAATTAAAAGGGTATTACCTTTAATCCAATTATGTAATTATAGGTCGAGTTATGCACATGAGGATATAATGAAAAAAATATTAATTAAAAAATATGATTATCTAATTAATAAATAATATATGAAAAATTATCCTAGATGTGACATTTTAATACAAAAATTATATACATATATTTTTTTAAACTATAAATTATAAACTATATATATATATATTAACTTGTAATGCACAAATAGGACTTAAATACAAAAAATAAAAATATAACATCTTAAACTACAAATTTCAGAAAATACTTATACTCATTAAAATGAGGACTAAATAATATTAAATAAAACTTTATTGTCTTAACTACAAACAAAATAATAATTAAGGTTAAAATGCTAATATTACCACATTGAATATTGAAAACCAAAATAAAACTAATATTATTATCAAGGACTAAAACCAGAATAAACCCAAACATATGCAGGACTAAAAAGTAACATGCAAAAAGTTAGCGTTCTAATATCCAAACAATAAAAAAATAAATACATTAACAATCAGGATTAAAATTAAATGCGCATAAAATAAAGAGACAAAATTATAAATATGTAAACTTTCGATTAGGGACCAAAAGGAAATTAAATTAAATCCAGGATGACCCATACAATAAATAACCCAAGCGGAAAACGGAGTAACCTATACTCCGAAATGATATCGTTTTAATAGAAGTACTTATAGGGTATCTTAAGTAAAAACCCTAACCCTAAATCATTCTTACCAGCCACTAAAATCTTTATCGTCGTTTTCTCTCAACTATCCCTCTCATTCCCTAAATTTCTTGCAATGGAGTAGCTAACGAAACCAACGCCACTCCCTGTGACTCCGACGATGAGTCAAAGGGCCCCCAACTTAAATTACAACTATCCGTACCAAAAACCACTTACCAAAACATCCAAACCCTCAAATTCCTTTCGAAAACTCCTGATATTTTAAACTAAAACCATTTTCTAAACCCCTTCTTTTTCTTCAATCACCAAACACCTCTAAGGATTAAACCTCTACCCAAATGACCTTGTAACCTCTAACATGAATGGTGAAAACTAAAGGGAGAAAGAGTTACCTTTTGTTCAAGAGGGTTCTGGTTCTAGTTCCTAGCGAAGGCGGTAACGAACTCTGAACACTAAAGGTAAATCTTTTCTTTTTGTGGGTCGTTTGTTTGTTTGATGAAGGCTCATTCATAAAAAGTGGAGTATTTTTGTTTTTCTATTTTTTAATGCTTTTTCTTTTATTTTCTCTCAGGGTTTTTATGCTCACTCTATGATTGATAACGTAGATTGCTGCCAATGGTTTCTAGGGTTTTTTCCACTAGTTTTTTCTCTTGTTGCTGATGGTTTGTTCATAAAACAATGAAGGATTTTTTCTCTCCCGTTTATCTGGTTTCTATTGCTATCAAATAGGGTTTTTCTCTCCTTTTTCCTTTCTTCGTAGATTGCCGATGGATTTCTTTTTGTATCTTTGTTGAATGCTCTTTCTTCTGTTGATAAAATATATTTTGTCTGCCATGCTGGATATCTCTACGTGGCTAGGGAATCTCTTTTGCTCGTTGTTTTTTTTTCATTTTACAAGTACAATCCAGGCAGTTTGAGGAGCGGGGCAGCTGTCCTCTGAAGGCCTCGTTACATCTCATGCGCCACTTAGAGACCTCCAGCGTGTTACTAATCACTGGATCTTAGAGCCAGATCCAACGATGGAGGCTTCTGGTGGTGTTGATAATTTTAGGGTTTGAAAATTCCCCCTATATCTTCAAATCTGGACCTTTGGTTGGGTTAGATCCAATGGTCACAGTTTACCTATGATATCAACCCATTTGGATTAGAATAAACCCTTAATCCTCTTGATATTGGATCGTTGGATTGGGTCAGATCCAACAATTATCTCTTGGTTGTGCGTGTTTCCTTCAGGGGTTATAAAACCCTAACTTGTTCATCATAACCAAGGCCCTTGGATTGGTTCAGATACAATGGCTCCTGATTGTCGGCGCTTGGATGATAACCCAAAACCCTAACTGTTTGGCACCACACTTGGGTTGCTTCAAATGGGCTCCACTTCAGGCTTTCTTCATGATTATCATTTGGACTCATCCACTGGATTATGCAACTTGGACCTTGATTTTTTTGGACTTCATAAATATGACCCTAAAATGAAAAAGACAAATAAAAATTAAATTAAATAATATTTATATATATAAATTATTATAATATTACTTAAAAAAGAAAAAATATTACTTAGAAAAACTATATATATACTATTTTTAAAATTATATACTATACTATTTTTCAAAACTATATATATATATATATTATTTTCAAAACTATATAATATACTATTTTTCAAAACCTTTATATATTATTTTATTTATACTATAATATATATTATTATACATAAACATAAAATAAAATAAAATAAAGCAAATTCCTTGGACGAAAACATGTGTCTACAGTTGCCCCTCTTTGTCCACCATTGTATCACAAAAGTACGACAAAGAATAAAGAAACAAGTTTTCGTCCAAAGATGATCCATCTTTTCACGGGAAATCTCCTCACTATAATTTTAGGGTAAGTCAGACTTATCTACTCCACTCTTCTTTCAGGGAGATCAGACTTGATCTATTCCTCTTTTTTAAGTACACAAATCAATTTTGGAAGATGTGTCTGCTCCACCATTCACTCAGGGGAGATCAGACTGAGATTGATTTGTTTAACTACTCTTCTGTGAAGGCTTAAGATTAATTTGTTTCACTACTCTTCCGTGAAGGCTTAAGATTGATTTGCTTCACTACTCTTCCGTGAAGAATTAAGATTGATTTTTTCACTACTCTTCCGTGAAGGCTTATAGATGGCCCGAAGGATTTAATCATCGTGCTCGGAAGGCTTACTGATGGCCTAAAAGACTTATCGATTTTGGAAATAATTTATTGGGTAAGAAACTTTGGAAATTGCTTTCTTACTTTTCAATATTTTCATTTTCTGAAAATACCAAATGATAAACTTTGGAAATCGCTTTCTCATTTTTTAAAAGTTACATGAAAACATCCTGCCTGGAGGTCTTATAAATGGCCCGAATGACTTATCATCTTACTCGAAAGCATGAAAGATGACTCGAAGGATTTAATCATCATGCTCGAAGGACTTACTGATGGCTCGAAGGACTTACTAAGTAAGAAACTTTGGAAATCGCTTTTTTACTTTTCAAAAATTTCATTTTCTAAAAACATTAAATGAGAAACTTTGGAAATATCTTTATAATTTTTTGAAAATCACTTAATGGTTAGGTAAGATTCCCCACTTAAAAGTAATGCTTCCTTTGTGGATTAGCTCCATGTTCTTCAGGTTATGCCACTCTAAACATGATTCTCGGTATTTGGGGTTTGAATTCTATCTTTAAACTTGCTGGGATTTTGACATCATGAATCTTCTCTTTTCGTTGGAAGATTTGTAACAAACATGTTTTTATGTGTAAAATACGAATGCAATGTAATGCATCTTCTTTTATGCAAATGATGTGCTCATGAATGCATAAATAGTGATTAAATTTTCTTTAACTCCAAAGTGGGGACTCGGTCTTCTTCTAATTGATCACTTCTCTTCAGGGTTTACTCAAATATCAATGTAGCAACTCATAATTTTAAGTTTTCAACTTCTGAAGATCTACCCAATCATCTTTTGGTCTTTGTTTTCTATCTTCATTTCGGAGGAAGTGTTTTCTCTCTCGAATTCTTGCTATGGTCGGAAATAAGACCTTGATGCCCCCTTCAGTTCTTGGTTCAAATGCGCTATCAGAGTTATTTTTATGGGACTCTGCTGTTGATTGATGCTTGATTGGTTTCCTCTACAAGTTAAGCTCTGCTCAAATTCATGTTAGGCCTAGGATACTCCAAGTTGTGAGACTCATTCTCAATGTCTTCGTGGTCTAAATCTTGTCATCTCAACAAGATTTGGGTTTTGGCCATGCCCCAATGTGGGTACTCATGGCTCCCTTCTTGCCAAAATATCTTAATCTCAAATTGTCTCAATCTGGTATCACTAAATAGCAGTGTTATTGAATTGCTTGAGGGATTCTCTTCATGTTGCCATGGACACTTAAGAAGTTATCAATCCTTCCAACAGAATGTCTTGCATTTTGATATGAGATTAGTTATGTGTGCCTTTCAGATAAAGGCAATCGTCTGCTTCCCGACAGATTACTAACAATGTCCCAATGAAGTGTAACAAATTCTATCCTTCAGTTCTTCTAATCTCTCGGACTATTTTCTTTCAAGATTGTATAATGCTTCATTATTTTGACATCGTTTATTTTTTCTATAATAGAGGAAAAAGGAGCCTCAACAAATTCAAGGACCTTTCACATTTGAGATTGTCCTGTTTGAAAATGTTTTTCTCATTTCTTTTATTTTAGGAATCAAATAATGAAAGAATTTTATAAACTATTGCCCCTTAATTCAGGCTCACAATCAAATCAAATCATAAACATGAGTTCACAAAATATCAAAAAAATCAACAACTCTTTTAATACTTTCAAATTTATAGCTCTTTGACAAGTGTCAAAATTGATAGGTTAGCTTCAGGTTAGCTTCGTATTTTCTAAGGTTTCGGCCACCAAAATTTCATTTCTTTTTCAGTCCTTGTAAGAATTGTGACATGCATCTCTTTCTTGGCTTGGTATTTTAATCGGATACGAACAGAATGATGCAGCTAGCATAATCAATTACTAGACTTTCTAGAACACTTCTATTTCAGTTCTATGAAATCTTCCATTTTTTCAAGCTTCGTAGACTCCTCTAACAAAGTCATTGTATAAATATCAATCTAAAAATGAAATTCCTAAGTGCCCGTGTGAAATTGACTATAATAGGTGTTCCTTAACTCCCTTAGTCCATTTTTACCAAAACTCCTTATTTAGATAAATTTGATTTAATTTGCCATTATTTGAATAGCTGAATTCAGTTTTATTGTGTGTGTGCATATATATATATATATATATATATATATATATATATTATAATCTCCTTTATCGGGCTAGCTGAAGGGTTCATCTCATCACAAAGTCTTCAACTTGACAATTACAGTGGAAAAACACTGAACTGCCAAGTACCCGAACAATGTCATGGTTTGAATGCAATCTATTCATAAACTCAGGGCTTTTGAGTTTTCTCTTTAACCAATTACTTCAGTGGAATAACTCAGCTTTATTGTATACATATATAATTACAGTCTGGGTATACGGATTCAATTTCTTAAGCTTGTCAAGAAGAACCTGTTATAGTCTAGGTGTTGTTGAAAGTAAAAAAAAAAATATCATCTTTAGAGTTCAATTTCCCAGCAACTAACCTAAACTAGATTCACTTACTCGACTATTCCATCTGTGAAGATCATGATCATCATTGAACTTCCTCATCAGAAGTGTGGTCTAGTCAGTTTTGTAACGTCATACACAAGAGATGCCCCATGTTTTCCGCTCCTATGTATACCTAATACCAAGTCTCGTGTCCATTCCCTTATGAGAGGATAAGGCTATATCGGTCCCTGCAAGAAAAGGTATGGTGTTCGAGCATATCTTATGGGGTAAGGTCCAGGGTCCTTATTTTATTAGTTTTCAATCATGTCACTTTGTCAAAGACTTATAAATCTGATCATTTGCAGAGTTTATAATTCAATTGAAATTCAAAGAATTTCAAGTTGTAAATTTGATTCAATGCTCACCATCTTAAAGTAGCATGAGTTCATTTAAATATAGTTTCAAAAAAATACTAAGAAATGATGAAAAACAAATTCAAACAAGATGTTGCTAATGGAATGATGGAATGAAATGATCTCTTCCTAATTAGGATGCCCCATTATTCATCTAATGCAGCGTCACCTGACTCCAACGAATATTACATATTATTCTTTGACGCCTCAATCATGTCTGTTATCCACTGTTTCACCAATTCTTATGTCAACGTCCATTTTCAACAAGCGACTTTATCTCATTTGACAGCAGCCTACAATTCCCCGTAGAATGCCCAGATGCCCCCAAGTGGAAATTACAGACATTGTCTTGATCATAGCTGTGAGCAGAAGAGTTTGGTGGCACTTTCATTGGCCTCGGTGTAAGGTATTGACCTTTAATCAAATGGGGATATAGATCTGAGATAGAAGTTTGGAACATTTTCTTATTATTTCTCGATTGTGATACTTTCTTTGGTCGATTCGAGAAACTATCTATTTTTTTTCTTTTACGGCTATGGGAGTTCTGGACGTGACATTCATTCACCTCATTATCTTTTTTCTTTTGATCGGTTGGGCTTTTGGAAGTGACTTTCAAGTTTCCTTTGCTGATTGCATTTTCAATTAACTTTCCAGCTGTCACAAGATCCTCAAAGTCATTCGTCAAATTTGCCAGCATTAACTCAAAGAAATGAGGTGGAAGAGAATCGTGAAACATATATGATATTTCTTCTTTTAACAAAGGAGGTTGAACTTGTGTTGCCACTCATCTCCATCTTAGGGCATATTCTTTAAAGCTTTCAGTAGCATTCATCCTTATTATTTGAAGATCTTAACATTTTGGAGCTAACCTTTAACATATTAATATTACCCCATAAATGCATCGCCTAGATCGACTCATCTCTTGATCTACTCTCTTTTCAAATGATTATACCATACTACAGCAGGCCCAGTAAGACTATCATGGAAGTAATGACTCGACAAATTATCATCATTTAAGTACCCTTCCATATTTCTACAAAACATATTTTGATGAATTAGAGGACAACTAGTGCCATCATATTTCTCAAAATTAGGCACCCTAAATTCATGTGGGATGACCAACTCAGAGACCAAGCTGAGCTCTTTAGCTTCTAACTTCTTGAGAGAGGAATTAACGCTTTTCATATCTCCAATGGCTTCATTCAACTACTCAAATTTATCTTCAAATTGCTCATAATTGATGAGGCTCTTTCATAGGTTTGATTGTTACACTCCTGGGTAGGTTATCATTCTCGACGTATTAGTCTGATAACACTGATTTCCTTTATCATCCATTTTCTCTTTACAAACAGCCTTGGTTGTCAGCACCTGGATCATTTGATTTGATACACCTTGGAGAAAACTTGATTCTTGATTCCTCATATCTTGTTGTAAACCAGTCAACTGCTCTTGCAACTGATCTTGTGATTCCTCATGAGATTGCTTCATTGTTTCCATTTGTTTGTTTTGCTCCAAGCTAGCTTTTTCATCAAGATCTGGAACTTGGTGATGTTGATGTTCTTCTTGATGAGAACTAGATCTGGGATATAAATTCACAGAGGCACCAATTGGATAGATGTGTATCTTTCCAGTATGAAAAGTCATTTCTTGAAAAACCTGGGATTGAACCAGGGTGAACCGGAGTGGGTAGAGTGGTCTCTCAGTTATAGTTTCAGGCATGGGGCTCTTTCAATGCATAAGATTCCTTCCTTCAAACAAATTAGAGAACTTATCAAACATCTCTTTCTAAGCATTCAGCATATCTTCTTGCATCTTTCTCATATTTTCTTATATCTCTAGCTGAGTTCTCTCAATTTGGGCGATTTTATCATCCATAGCTTTCTTCCTGGTGTTATAAGGATACTTGAAAGTTTCTAGTATTCTATCACACAATCCTTTTGTTAATGTTGATATTTAATTAATGAATATGAAATGTATGACTATGAATGAATAAAATGCGGTGCAAAAATTTAGATGCATTACAAAAATAAAAATGCATATACAAAATGTAGGGTGTTGATCCTGGAACGACTCCTTAGAACAACTTTTATATTAGAAACGAAGTACAATTACAAGGTTGGAACATATCACAGATAAATCATTTCTTCTATTCTTTGTATATGTACCAACAATTCCATAATCATCTGGTTTTCTTCAGCCTCGGCTCCAATTGTTCACTTACAGCAACAGCTTCATGAGACATGTTGACCAAATATTGAGATATTCCCTGAGCATGTTCTAGGTATCTAACAATGAGGTCATCTCTTTATTTAACTCTCGCCTGAGCTTGCTCCCACTAATAACGCCATTGCATAATCCCCTTATAAGGAACTATCAAAAGCTCATTTTCTTGCCTATGAAAATCTTAAACCATAGCCTCAAGCTCACTCACTCGTTTCTTCAGACTTCAACCTCTCCACGGCTTTAGCTACCTTCCTGGGTTCGGTATTGTCGTAATGCAACTTCTAAACTTAGAATCATCCCTTTCATCTTCTCATTTTGGGTTTGATTCTCTTGTAATCGTTGTTCTAAAGAACTCTTTTCTTTCGATAGAATCTTGACTTGATGTCTACTTTGCTTGAGCTCCTCTTTACTCTCTCTGGCTTCTCTCTTTAGGCTCGCCACTTCTTGTCTCCATTCAATAGGTGATTTAATTGAACTGGAATCTGTCTGAGCTTTCACCATTTGCTGGTAAGATAGTTAAGATCATCAAAGTCTAGTCGAAGTTGCTTCTCCACTTTTTCAATTTGATCAGCTCGACTCTTCTGAATATCAATCTCCAGCTCTTTTTGATATACTTCATCCTCTAACTTTTGCAAAGTCACTCTCCATTCTTTTCTTTCTGCCTTGAAGTCACTCTTAGCTAGCTCTAACGGAGATGCTAACACTCTCAGATATTCTTCCATAGGTTAAATATTTTCAAGATTAACCACCGAGATGTTATCATTTACTTGATTGCTTCTCCATTGTTCGTACTCCTGAGATAACTCGAGATCAAAGGTGAAAAGATTCACACGACGAGTCTGTTTCCATGCCTGAGTAACCCCCTTGACTTTACCCTTATATTGTTCTCCTTTGAATGCAAACTCTGACCCTAACAAGTCCCATGTGGCTGGAATAAATTGCCTTGATCCATACTGTCTAGAAACTAGCATAGGTGCATACCCTACAGAACCCCAGATACCAAGCAAAGGAACCCATTCTTTTTCTCCACATCTGTATCGTATATCTGAAGAGATATTCCACGAAGCTCGCCACAATATGTCACCATCCTTGATATCCTTGAAGATAACCATCCATTTCTCTTCGGTAAAACCCCTAAGTCACTCTTTCAAAAGAAAATACTTCAAAGGAGAAAACACATCCAGAAACACTCATCCTGGTGTTATTTCAACATTCTTGAATTGACTAAGAATCCATACTAACAGCAGGGTACACACCCTATAAAGCGTCATTCTCATTCGCGTCTACAAGAACTCAAAGAATGAAACATCTCGACTAGAATGGCTAGAACATGATCCACATGCTTGTCTAATCTCTCAAACAAGTCTATAACTGATACATCTAAATACCCCATCACCTTCAAAAAAAATATAACAAGCCCATAAATCCCTAAAGCAAACAAATCAAGATTCTTTCTCTAGTTAGGATGACGATCAATTACTTCTTTCAGAGCAGTCCAAGAGATGCATTTGTTGTCTCCTTTCTTCTTGATGTTTCTAACAACCTATTCTTCACTCATTCCAGTCATCAGGAGTAACTTCTTTTTGAATGAAATAGTGACTAGCAGTTTGGTGTATATTCTGTCCATTTGAGACCTCAGACAATGGATCAAAGCTTGATACTCCTCTATGGTAGGTGTCAGATCCACTCTTCCAAAAGTAAAGCAGCTATAAGCGGAATTCTAGAACTGTGCCAAGGCTCTAAACAGATTTTGGTCAATTGGAACATCAGGAGATAAAAGATATTGCCATATAACTGATAAAACAATTTCTTATCGACTGCTTCCCCAATTTTCTTTTAGTTCACTTAGATCGTTCTGACGTACATTGGTATGGGTATAACCAAACAACTCTGACACATATTCTGGCATCAAACTATCTCCATTGGTTAGCTGGGACTGCTCAGACCATTTCAGAACATCTGCATTGTCTTCAACCTCTTTTTGAACCTTTCGTTCCATATTACGAGCCTTCTATATGGACATCGATCACGAATCAGCACCATGTAATGGATAGTGCAATGCAAAAAGGAAATAAAGAAAAGACAAGAAAATCAAATTAGTATACATAAATAAATTAATCAGTTGTTAATGAATCCTACCCTTACGTGTTGGCTACCCAATCATGCTTTATCAGATCCTACCCGGACATGAAATCTACCCCCATGCTTTGTTATTCACAAAAACTCCTAACCTCATGCTATCTAGTTCGCATGCTTATTCGAGAAAAATAAACCTAACCGCATGATCTCTAGTTCTCATACATTTATTCGAAAAGCGAAATTAAATGACTCAAAAAGCTTTTCCTTGTGTACCCTCCTCACAGGACTCTTAAGGTTCAGGTTAGGATCTAACTAGGTTCGGGCTCTATGTTCACTATATGCTATGTTTGGCTCTAAAGTAATAAATTCTTGAATTATTCTTTTTGATGCCCCCTTGGGCTACCGAACCCTCAATCCTGGCCCATCAAAGGCTTTTGGGATCGAGTTCAATTCGAGAGAACACACCTCCTTATATCTGTGCGAAGGTGAATACCATCACGAGGACCAAAAGGTGTGAGCTCCAAGAGTGATCCACTATCCCATGCGGAGGTGAAAACCATACGAGGGAGTAATTTCTTACTCCTACTTAGATTGGACAGAGCGGGGTTTGATCTCATGTTATGATAATTCAACTGTGCAGTGTGTGAGAAAAAGCGAAAAATAATACATAACACATAAACTCAATCCTCAAATTCTTTTTTTTTAAACACACAATTAATCTAAAAACATAAGCAAACAAGTCAGTACAACTATTTAGTGGTTAATCAAAATGCAAACAAAAATTTATTTAAAACAAACAAGGGTCAAAAACCAAATTAGAACAAACTTGTAATTTTCATTTGTAAAAACAATTAATTAATCGACTATCGGCCTAACTCCCTAAAAATAGTTCTCAGCGGAGTCGTCAAGCTGTCGAAATGATTTTTTTCTTAAGTGAGATTTTAAAAACCACACATTTATTACTTATCTCTTTTTTATTAAATTATTAATTAAAAAAGTAATGTGATTTAAAAAAATCTCTCGTTTCGAAAATTTTGGGATTTCCTTTACGATAGAAAAATACGGTTCAAAGAGTCGCCACCAATCTTTGATTAGGGTGTGATTGGGCACTCAAAAATGTTTTGTCATTTTAAATAAAAATTAATTTTAATTAAAATAACAAATTGAGGTTTGCATTACCAAAATTCGAGTTCAAGAGTCGGTTACGCGTGGAGAAGGATTAGCACCCTCACAGCACCCTAAATCGGTACCTAGTCAATTAATTAATATATTTGTAATGAAATTTACAAATTCAAATTTAATTTGATTTATGATCCCACAAAACAACAAAATATGAATTTTAAAACTAAATGTAATGTAATAATATTTAATTATTTCCTATCGAGAAGAAACAAACCCCTCATACCTTGAGGCAATCAATTCTTATTCCAATCGAATTAAAGAAATATTATAATTCCATTATAATATTCAAATGCACCCAAAACAAATTAAATTAAAATTACCAAGCCATTTTAGAAAGAAGAATGATATTCAATTATTTAAAAATATCGAGATCAGACCTTAGATAAGTTTTAACAATCTTCTATCGAAAAATTTAAATAATCGAATATTTCTTTTTCTTTCGTTCCCAAATTTTAAGTGAGGCACCATTTTTTAAGTTTCATTGTTGAGATACACTTTTAATTTAAAATCGTCGAAAGTGGCTCTCTAATAAGTTAAGACAAGCCACTTAAAACAATTTTAAATTAAAAGGGTATTACCCTTAATCTAATTATGTAATTATAGGTCGAGATATGCACGTAAAAGGATGTCATGCAAAAAATATTAACTAAAAAATATAATTATCTAATTAATAAATAATATATGAAAAAATATCCTAGATGTGACATTTTAATAAAAAATTATATACATATATTTTTTTAACTATAAATTATAAACTATATATATATTAACATGTAATGCACAAATAGGACTTAAATACAAAAAATAAAAAAACTTAACATCTTAAACTACAAATTTCAGAAAATACTTATACTTATTAAAATGAGGACTAAATAATATTAAATAAAACTTTATTGTCTTAACTACAAACAAAATAAAAATTAAGGTTAAAATGCTAATATTACCACATTGAATACTGAAAACCGAAATAAAACTAATATTACTATCATGGACTAAAACCAGAATAAACACAAACATACACAGGACTAAAAAGTAACATGCAAAAACTTAGAGTTCTAATATCCAAACAACAAAAATTAAATGCATTAACAATCAGGACTAAAATTAAATGTGTATAAACTAAAGAGACAAAATTATAAACATGTAAACTTTCAATTAGGGACCAAAATGAATTACAAGACCAGGATGGCCCATACAATAAATAACTAAAGCAGGAAACGGGGTAACCTATACTCTGAAATGATATCGTTTTAATGGCAGTACTTATAGGGTATCTTAAGTGAAAACCCTAACCCTAAATCATTCTTATCAATCACCAAAAGCTTTCTCACCATTCTCTCAACTATCTCTCTCGTCCCTTAAGTTTCTTGCAACTAGAGCAGCCGTCGAGGCTAACGCCACTCCCTGTAACTCCAACGAGGAGTCAAAGGGTCCCCCAACTTAACTTACAACTATCCCTACCAAAAAAACACTTACCATAACATCCAAGCCTCCAAATTCCTTTTGAAAACTCCTAAAATTTTGAACTAAAACCCTTTTCAAAACCCCTTCTTTTTATTCGAGCACCAAACACCTCTAAGGATTAAACCTCTACCCAAATGACCTTGTAACCTCTAACATGAATGGTAAAAACTAAAGGGTGAAAAGGTTACCTTTTCAAAACCCCTTCTTTCTCTCCGTTTCTCTGGTTTCTATTGCTATCAAATAGGGTTTTTCTCTCCTTTTTCTTTCTTCGTAGATTGCTAATGGATTTCTTTTTATATCTCTAATGATTGCTCTTTCATGTGTTGATAAAATATGTTTTGTATGCCTTGTTGGATATCTCTACGTGGCCAGGGAATGTCTTTTGCTCGTGTTTTTTTTTTTCATTTTGTAGGTATAATCCAGGCGGTTTGAGGAACGGGGCAGTTGTCCTGTGAAGGCCTCGGTATATCTCACGCGCCACTGAGAGACCTCCAGCGTGTTACTAACCATTGGATCTTAGAGCCATATCCAACGTTGGAGGCTTTTGGTGGTGTTGATAATTTTAGGGTTTAGAAACACCCCCTATATTTTTTGATCTATATCGTTGGATTGAGTCAGATCCAACGGTCACAGTTTTGCTACGTTGTCCACCCATTTGGATTAGAATAAACCCTTAATCCTCTTGATCTTGGACCATTGGATTGGGTCAGATCCAACGATTATCCCTTGGTTGTGCAAGTTTCCTTTAGGGGTTATAAAAACCCTAACTTATTCATCATAACCAAGGCCCTTTGATTGGTTAAGATCCAACGGCTCTTGATTGTCGGCGCCTGGATGATAACCCAAAATTGTAACTATTTTGCACCACACTTGGGATACTTCGAATGGTCTCAACTTCAAGCTCTCTTAATAATTATCATTTGGACACATCCACTAGATTATGCAACTTGGACCTTGATTTTTTTGGACTTCACAAATCTGACCCTAAAATGAAAATGACAAATAAAAATTAAATTATATATATATATATAATTATTATAATATTACTTAAAAAAGAAAAAAAATATTACTTATAAAAATTATATATATATATACTATTTTTAAAACTACATACTATACTATTTTTCAAAACCTTTATATATTATTTTATGTATACTATACTATATATTACTATACATAAACATAAAATAAAAATAAAATAAAACAACCAATAAAATAAAGCAAAATCTTCAGACGAAAACATGTGTCTATACAACTTTTACAGTTCCATTTAGCCAATATGAATGGAATGGAATGTCGTTTGGTTTAAAAAAATGATCCTTCTGAATTTCAAAGAATAATAAATGACATTTTTAGTCCATACTCTCAATTCACAATTGTTTATATAGATGTTGTACTCGTGTTCTCAGAAAATTTAGATAAATACTTTAAACATTTACATATTTTCATTAAAATAATTGAGAATAATGGTTTAGTAGTTTCCAAATATAAAGTAAATTTATTTCAAACAAAAATTAGATTCCTAAGTTATTACATTACACAAGAAACCATTACCCAATAGAAAGATATATAGAATTTGCCAGCAAATTTCCAAATCAAATCCTTGACAAAGTCCAATTACAATGATTCTTAGGAAGTTCAAATTATGTCATTGATTTTTATCCAGGGCTCAGCAAATTATGTAAGCCCTTATATGATAAACTCAAAAAGAATCCACAACCTTGGACAAATATTCATACTAATATTATATCCCAAATTAAAAAACAAATCATAGAACTACTTTGCTTACATTTAGTAGATCCTACAAGCCCAAAGATAGTTGAAATGGAGGCTTCAGAAGTAGGATATGGAGGAATTTTAAAACAAGTCAACTATGGAAAAGAATAGATAGTAAAATTCATATCTACGCATCGAAATCCGACTCAGCAAAATTATAGTACTATTAAAAACGAAATTTATCAATAGCTTTATGCATTACAAAATTTCAAAGTGACTTATCAAATCAAAATTTTCTTTTATGAATTAATTGTAAATGAACAAAAGAAGTTTTACAAAAAGATGTTCAAAATATTGTTTCCAAACAAATTTTTTGTAAGATAACAAGCTATTTTAAGTATTTTTTTATTTTGACATTGAATATATTAAGGGAGAATATAATTCTTTACTCTATTTCCTCACCATAGAGTTTCTTCAAAAATGTCCCCCAAATTTAGAGATAAAGGGAAAGGAAAAATTCAAGAATAACCATCAACAAAACCCAATTTCAACAAAACCAATCAAATCTTGGTCCGAGATTTTTCAAAAAGAAGCAAATGAAGAAACCCCTTCGTCAAAATCTTCAGCTAGTGCATCACTCCAAGATGCTCAAGATCCAAATGAGATGTCATCTCAAGTAGGGGTGTAAACGAACCAAGTCGAGCTAGAGTAGTGCTGAGCTCGACTCGACTCGAAAACTCTAAAATAAAGCTCGACTCAACTCGAAAACTCGCGATATTAAAATTTTCAAGCTCGACTCGAACTCGAAATCCTGAACTGAAGCTCGTGAGCAGCTCGAAAAGGCTTGAAATGAAAAAAAAATCTTAAACTTAACTCGATTGAAGCCTCAAACTCAAACTCGAACCTGAACCTTAAATACATGAAAATCTTATTGTATTTTTAAAAAAAATCAATACATAAATGTTAATATTATTAATAATTTATTTTTTTAAAAATAAAATCTTAATATATTATGTTTTCGAGCTGCTCACGAGCTTTTCAAGTCGAATATCAAGTAGCTCGTCTCGGCTCGTTAAGAACTCGAGTTGAGCTTGAGCTCGAGTTGAGTCTATTCGATTCGAATATTTATCGAGCCTTGACCGAGTCGATCTCGAGTAGCTCGCGATCTGTCTCGTCTCATTTACAGCCCTAATCTCAAGTCAAAAAAAATAGATTGAGTCTCTTTCTCAATCTCCAAAAGTTGCAATGGCTTTTGCACACTCTCCAAACAATTGATGTTGAAGCAGTAAAGATTTCAAAAAATAGAGACATTTCTTTACATAAACCAAAGTCTCTCACAAATGTTTCAAAACCAACATCTCTCCAAGAAATTTTTCCAAAAAATAGTGATTTCACAAAACTCTACTAAAAAATATTCACAATATTTTCAAAATAAAGATATTGAACATATTCTTGCATTGGAGGATGATTTTATTTTCCCAGTAAACCTCCACATATTTTGGTTAAACAAAATTTTAATGGATCTCATTTTATGCCAATAAACATGAGGAAAATCCATGAATACTATACAAATATTTTAATTCAAACAGGATCTGTGGTATTTAAACTTTACACTGATCAAAAAGATTCGAATTTTATTATCCATTCTATAACTCAAATCATCAAAGTTTTTAGACCAAAAGATTGGGGTGAAAGCCCTCAACCTTGTTGAAATTTCCAACATTATTTTTTTGAAAAAATTTCCCATTGTACCCATTTCTCGTACTGGGACTACCATGCAGCCTTGTATGCAACATTCCTGATGAACAATCAACATATGAGACATTCCTGGCTCATATATTTCAAGTATAGATCATATTATAAATTCCCTAACAGGTTTCAAGAATGATGGAATTGGTATGGACCATCTTCTGAAATATTACCTCAAAAAATCAGAGATATTTAGTCCAAATTCTTTGACAAATACCAACCCGAAATGGATCAAAAACACCTCTACCCAAGTATCCATTTTTTCTCAAAATTATGCATCTCTTGGATTGTTTCTTGGAGTTATGAATTTGAACGTGATGACTACCTAAGAATTTCATATTTGGTTCAAGTTTTCAAGACTAAATGGTGGGACAAATTCAATGATGAAAAGTATGACTCCAAATACTTGGATAATTTCTTTGCCAAAAATCCAAGTCTCTCAAATCAGCCTCTCTAGACAAAGACATAGCAAGATTTTTACAAGAAAAATTGAATGCTAGTACGATATTAGCTCAAGCGAAAAGCAAGAATGAATACAAGAAATTGATGGCAGAAATACTAAGTTCAATGAGTTCTGAATCTAAACAAAAAAATAAAGAGCAAAACCTCATCAATTAAAACAGTGGATCTCGCTGACGATACCACCACCGTCGAGATTATCAAGAACAGAAAGAAAAAGTAAAAAAATGTGTGGAAAAGCATTCAAGATTCCCTGCAACACCAAAACAAAGATAAATAGTAGTCCATGATATGGAAGCAACATTGTTTCTGCAAGTCTTGATGAAGCAAATAGTAAAAGTTGTAACATTCAAGATTCCTTGTAATACCAAAATAAAGATGAATAGTAGTACATGATAACGGATCAAGAAATGCAAGCCAAATACTATTGTTCTTGCAAGCCATGATGGATCAAATAGTAAAAGCTAATTCCATTATAAGGCAAAAGAACAAGAATCCCAACAAGACTTTGGTTCAACCTTTTGTCATTTTAAACTATTATCTTTTGAATTATTGTATAACTTTATGTATTTCTATTAGTTGGCAAAAATGTAAAAAGAGACGAGGGCTCTCTATAAAAGGCTCTAAATTTATGTTAAGAGGCAAGACCTCATTTCCGCATTCAAATAATAAAATTCTCGAATCAAAATTTCCATTTCGACAAATTTACTTAATTTTAAAACCACTTAATTTCAACACCATATATATATATATATATATATATATATAAAGTAGTTTATTTCTAAAGAAAATAGTAATTACTTTAAATTAATGATTAATTAACTCAGGATAGAATGTCTATAAAATATATATGAATATAAAATTCAACTTGAATTTGAATTGAGATTTTATTATATTAAATAGTAATAACAATTCAAATGAAATTATGAATTAATTTAAATATTAAGATATTTAAATTTAAGGTAAACTACATTATTAATCATTAAACTATTATCGCTCTTCTACTTTAAGTAATGATAATTTTTTTTAGAAAAATCATCACTTATATTACATTCTTTTTTACAATATCATTATCTTAATCAATAATCATCAATTAAAACTAAGATGTCATACCAGTAAGCCAAACTAGACAATTAAATATTTTTCAAGAAAATGATTTAGGTTAAACTAAGGGTGTTCAAAATAATATATATAACCATTAATCGTATAACTGTTATATTCAGTGACGGAACACAAAAGGGACTAATGAGGCCCACCTCCCAAATTTAAAAATTATAATTTAAACCTTTAAAAAAAATTAAAATTAATTTGGTCCCTTTAAAATTTTTAAAAATTCAACTTAAACTTCAAAATTTTTTGATGTTCTTAATTAAACCTCCTCCCACGATTTTTAAAATTTTTTATTAAACCTCTCAAATTTTCAAAACTTTTAGTTATACCCTAATTTTTTGAAAAATAATATAAACTAAACCTTCAAAAATTAAAAAAAAATAATTTAAACCTCTAAATTTTTTAAAGTTTTAAATTGACCCCTAAATTCTATCAAATTTCTCCATTGGTTACATTTTTCGCCTAAAAAGGTATGTTAGGAGATCATAATAGCATCTGCACTACCTGGCTGACAACAGTAAATGCCTCTGCCTTGTTTGGGATTCAAATACTCACCATTTTCTGCATCATTATTCCATTTCTTTATGGAATTATATGTTCAATCTCTTGCACTGATGACTAAAGTAGAAAAAAGTAATAATATGATGACTAATAAAGTATTTTACCCTTATTTAACTACCTCAACATTGACCGTCGAACCAAAATCATTTCTAACCCTAGTAATATATGACTATGAAGTGGGCAGTTCTGCTGTGCGACGCTTAAAATAAGGCTAATATATGACGTGATCGATTAAATAAGTGATCGGTTAAAATTTAAATCGGTTATGTTATATTATTTAACCGAAAATATTATTAAGTACAATAACATATTAGGTAACGCTTATATAATGTAATAGATAGCGCTTATATAATAAAATAGGTATTTAACCGGAAATATTATCAAGTACAATAACATATTAGGTAGCGCTTATATAATGTAATAGGTAGCGCTTATATTGACCTATTTTATAAGTAAATCGATATTTTTATACCGGTAACATTGCAAATTTACCTATTACATTATAATTATCGGTTTCGATATTTTTTGGATCGATATTTTTTATAAATGTATCAACACTATATGCATTCACCTTTTGTCATTTATAGACCGGTTTTATCATATTTTTACATGTTATATTATTATGGATCGATATATTTTTATAAAGTATCGACACTTTATTGGCGCTATAACTTCTTCTCTTATTAAATCCAAAAGTGTCGATACTTATAATAAATTATCGACACTTTCAACATATCCGGTAGCGCTTTACCTGTTTTGTCATTTCGAGACCGGTTTTGTCATATTATTACCTGTTATATTGTTATGGATCGATACATTTTTATAAAGTATCGACACTTTATTGGCACTAAAACTTCTTCTCTTTTAAATTCCAAAAGCGTCGATACTTATAATAAATTATCGACACTTTCAACATAACCGGTAGCGCTTTACATGTTTTGTCATTTCGAGACCGGTTTTGTCATATTTTTTACATGTTATATTGTTATGGATTGATACATTTTTATAAAGTATCGACACGTTATTGGCGCTATAACTTCTTCTCTTATTAATTCCAAAAGTCGATACTTATAATAAATTATCGACACTTTCAACATAACCGGTAGCGCTTTACCTGTTTTTTCATTTTGAGACCGGTTTTGTCATATTTTTACATGTTATATTGTTATGGATCGATACATTTTTATAAAGTATCGACACTTTATTGGCGTTATAACTATTCTCTTTTAAATTCTAAAAGTGTCGATACGTATAATAAATTATCGACACTTTCAACATAACCGGTAGCGCTTTACCTGTTTTGTCATTTCGAGACCGGTTGTCATATTTTTACATGTTATATTGTTATGGATCGATATATTTTTATAAAGTATCGACATTTTATTGGCGCTATAACTTCTTCTCTTTTAAATTCTAAAAGTGTCGATACTTATAATAAATTATCGATACTTTCAACATATCCGGTAGCGCTTTACCTGTTTTGTCATTTCGAGACCGATTTTGTCATATTATTACATGTTATATTGTTATGGATCGATACATTTTTATAACGTATCGACACTTTATTGGCACTATAACTTCTTCTCTTTTAAATTCCAAAAGTGTCGATACTTATAATAAATTATCGACACTTTCAACATAACCGGTAGCGTTTTACCTGTTTTGTCATTTCGAGATCGGTTTTGTCATATTTTTACATGTTATATTGTTATGGATCGATACATTTTTATAAAGTATCGACACGTTATTGGCGCTATAACTTCTTCTCTTATTAATTCCAAAAGTCGATACTTATAATAAATTATCGACACTTTCAACATAACCAGTAGCGCTTTACCTGTTTTGTCATTTTGAGACCGGTTTTATCATATTTTTACATGTTATATTGTTATGGATCGATACATTTTTATAAAGTATCGACACTTTATTGACGTTATAACTCTTCTCTTTTAAATTCTAAAAGTGTCGATACGTATAATAAATTATCGAAACTTTCAACATAACCGGCAGCGCTTTACCTGTTTTGTCATTTCGAGACCGGTTGTCATATTTTTACATGTTATATTGTTATGGATCGATACATTTTTATAAAGTATCGACATTTTATTGGCGCTATAACTTCTTCTCTTTTAAATTCTAAAAGTGTCGATACTTATAATAAATTATCGACACTTTCAACATATCTGGTAGCGCTTTACCTGTTTTTTCATTTCGAGACCGGTTTTGTCATATTTTTACCTGTTATATTGTTATGGACCGATACATTTTTATAAAATATAGACACTTTATTGGCACTATAACTTCTTTTCTTTTAAATTCCAAAAGTGTCGATACTTATAATAAATTATCGACACTTTCAACATAACTGGTAGCGCTTTACCTGTTTTGTCATTTCGAGACCGGTTTTGTCATATTTTTACATGTTATATTGTTATGGATCGATACATTTTTATAAAGTATCGACACGTTATTGACGCTATAACTTCTTCTCTTATTAATTTCAAAAGTCGATACTTTTAATAAATTATCGACACTTTCAACATAACCAGTAGCGCTTTACCTGTTTTGTCATTTCGAGACCGGTTTTGTCATATTTTTACCTGTTATATTGTTATGGATCGATACATTTTTATAAAGTATCGACACTTTATTGGCGCTATAACTTCTTCTCTTTTAAATTCCAAAAGTGTCGATATTTATAATAAATTATCGATACTTTCAACATATCTGGTAGCTCTTTACCTGTTTTGTCATTTCGAGACCGGTTTTGTCATATTTTTACCTGTTATATTGTTATGGATCGATACATTTTTATAAAATATCGACACTTTATTGGCGCTATAACTTCTTCTCTTTTAAATTCTAAAAGTGTCGATACTTATATGTCAGGTGTCGATACTTTCGAAAGGATTATTACATATTTCTTTGAAAGTATCGATAATTTATTACACGTACTTACGAAAGTATTGACACTTTTAATATATCCAGTATCATTTTACCGGTTTTATCATTTTGATACATTTTTATATATCACCTTTATTCGTTATTTTCGATATTTTTTTAAAGTATCGACACTTTATAGGCTCTAAAACTACTTCTCTTTTAAATTCACAAAGTGTCGATCCTTATATAAAGTTTCGACATTTTCAATATATCCGGTAGCGTTTTACCGGTTTCATCATTTTGATACCAGTTTTATCATATTTTTACATGTTATATCATTGTTGATCGATATATTTTTTGAAAGTATCGACACTTTATAGGCGCTAAAACTGCTTTTCTTTTAAATTAACGAAGTGTCAATCATTATATTAAAGTACCGACACTTTAAATATATTTGGTACCGCTTTACCGATTTTATCATTTCAATACTGGTTTTGTCATAGTTTTATCTGTTATATCGTTGTGGATCAATACATTTTTAATTTGGATCGACACGAACCGACAAGTTAAGTTTGTCGGTTGTACAATTTTTTAATATTTCTTCAGACCTACTACATTATTATTAATCAACATTTCCGGTACGCTACCAAATTTAAATATCTTTTAATTTATTCGATACCGTATACCGACATGAAGTAGCAGGATACCTGGGACGGAATTAAGTGGATACATGTGGAGTTTGACCCCTAAAAATTTGGAAAATTCAGTTGTTAAACTCAATTTTTTAATATTTCTTCAGACCTACTACATTATTATTAATCAACATTTCCGGTAGCGCTAAACCAAATTTATTAAATATCTTTTAATTTATTCGATAATACCGTATATTAACCCAACGTTCCTGAGACATTCCCCTATGAAGTAGCAGGATACCTGGGACGGAATTAAGTGGATACATGTGGAGGTTATGACCCCTAAAAATTTGGAAAATTCAGTTTTAAACTCTTAAACTTTTATTGAAAATAATTTAACGTCCACTGAAATTTTAAAAATTTATATCAAGTTATAATTTTTTTTTAATATTCTTAACTAAAACCATCCTATAATTTTTAAAATTTTCTCATTAAACCTCTAAACTTTTTAAAAAATCTCATTAAACCTCCAAAAAAATTTTAAAAAAAAGTGATATTAATTCTTAAAATTTTTTGAAAATTTTAATTCAAACTTGTTTTTAAAGTTATAAATTGACCCCAAATTTTATTACCAAGTTCCGTCATTGCAGGTCTCTTCATCACTAATAGACAAGTAGAAGCAAAATGCTTTCACTTCAATCTGCTCAAACATTTTACACCAAACCCAAGGGGGGAGACCATTGGATTACCATAAACTGAGATCCAGCATCATCCCAGAGTAAATCATGATCATATATGCAAAGCTCGGGGGAGATCAGTATATATTTATAATGCCAAAAAATGTTACATATATCAAAACCCGGAAATGCACAGTTCTCCGATTAGAACCGGCATTCCCCCGCACTGTATGTTGGGACTGGGATGCGTTCTTCACAAATCCTTTCAATCCGAAGATAATCATGACATCACCAGTTCTAAACAAAACTACAGCATGGATCCAAAGGTACGAATTAGTTGTTAGACTGTGAAAAAGAAGACTGAAACTGAGGGCTGATTACTTGCTAGAAACTAAGCAGATTCAGTATCATATATCAGTAACACAACATGCATCAATAACCTCCTTCAAGCAACAAATATACACATGGTTTATGTGTTTCGTTATGTTGAGTTGTCAATAATGGAGTTAAAGATTGATTGTTCACCGGTCATATCGATTTCTCAGTGTTGTTGAGCTCCAAGGTGTCTGGTCTCCTCTCATCTGCCAGAAACATTGCAAGAATTTGTATTCATCAGTAGATGAACTTAGTATCATTGTAAATATTAAGATAAAGTACACAAATAATCCCTGACTATAAGATGATTCTTTATTGAGGCCCCTAACTATTTAAAGTTACAAAATAATCTTTCGGACTATAAAGCATTGTTTTGTCAAGTCTCTTGAATATTAGATTTTACAAAATGGTCACCCACTATTCATATGTTCTAAGCTCGTCCTTTTTCGTTAGAAAGTTGACGGCAATCTGAGCTAGACGTTAACATGCTGACTGAGATATGATAAAATATAATCCCAGAATCTCAAACAACTATCATATCTCAGTCAACATGTTCACACCCAGCTCATATGACCGACGATTTCTTAACAGTACATATGAATTGTAGATGGACTCAACAAAGCAACATCCTATAGTCGAAAGATCATTTTGCAACTTTTAATAGTCGGGAGACTCAACAAAACATCACCCTATATCGGGAGACCATTTGTATACTTTACCCTAAATATTATAACATGAAGTTTACTAAAGGTTTCTAAAGAAAATCCGATTTCTTTTTTCTTTCCGAACAAGCAAAAGCTTATTACTTGCTTAGAGAAGTTACTACCATCAATTAGCAACCTTTAAGGCCTTTTTTATTCCTAAGGATGGAAATGAAGAATGATGGAAAATTTGTCAAATGGTTAAGATTCATAATCAGTTTCTTACTTTGATTCTTAACCATTTGATTAACAAATTTTCCACCCTTCCTCATTTCCATCCTTCATATCAAGCAAAGCCTAAATGATCCAATCTATCTATTATCTACAATTGAGGCTATATATTACTCGGACTCGAGTGAAGATATGAATACGTGTCCTATACAGGTATTTCAAATTTTCTTGAGTTCTTTTTCTTTCATATATTTGGAAGATATTTTAAGGATCATATATTTACACTCGTATCCGAATAAATGTCAGACACATGTATTCCAAGCAAAATGAAGCGTTAGATCATAAGTTAAAAGCCAGCAACAATGAATGTCAGAAGCAAGGGAAAGGGGAAAAAAGTGCCATTAGAATCAGTAGTAAGTTAAACGATTATTCCATTCAGTCATACCCTCCTTTGGTGATGAGTTAATAGAGAAACCAGCACTCATGGATCCAATCCCTTTCAGAACTTCAGTGCCAGAGTTCAGTGCATCACCTGCCTTATCATCGTTTAGGTTAAGATGAGCTGCTGATGGAGAAAAATCTTGCTTTGCAGGATCCTGCCAGTACTCCAAATACAAAGGGCTCATATTATACTTACATATTCACCAGGATATAAACAGACTGGCAAACCGAAACACATGATAAATAGCTATAAGCTAAGTTACTTGGACTCTGGTGTGTTAATGGTATCTTCAAATTTTACTTTTCATGTATTTGGAGAGTCCTTAAAGGATCATATCCCCATATACCAATATCCGATATGAGTTGGAGGAGCATGGCTACTTCAAGAACTTAACAGTCATCAATTATTGCATGGCAAAAAGAACATATAATACAATGACTATTAAAAGGCCTAACTACTTAAGCAATGTCGGTCACGAGTATATTAAAGAAAGAACTGACAATGGAAAGGGGATAAAAAAGCATAAACCACAGATTCAATAACTCCAGATTCCTAGTAGCCAAACTGGATTGACAAGTACAAATTTGATGGCAGTAAATTGAAAAACAGTCTTAAGAACCTTGAAAAAGAAAGTCCAGGATTTTACCACAAGTTGTTGGTTTGTTAAAGGAAAGCCAAATTCTTGTGCAAGTTTTTGTACACTGGACATAAAGGAAGAAGGTATTAACCTTGTGAGTTGATAGATCAGACTGTTCCAAATTCGTTGAACTTGGAGCAGGAACTTCTGTATCAAGCAATAAATAATCCTTCTCATGAACATCAGCTTGTTTATGATTTCCAGTATCCTGCCTCACACTTCTCGATTTACTATTGCAATCACCGTTTAACGCGGTATCACCAACTTCCACATAAGCCCTTTTTCTGAAATAAGTATACAATAAGCCAAGCCAAAAGTATCCAATATATAATTTATGCAACGACTGATGACAATTACTCCAGAATTATCTAAAGTAATACTGCAAAATGATCGATAGTGGCTAAAGGAGAAAGAAAGCGGCAATAATTTTCTACCGGCTGAGATTATGATTGGGTACTTGTACAGGCACGTTAGCAAAAAGTATTCCTCGAAGAGGCTTCCCATCTATAATAGTTTCGATGGTATATCCGTGTGGGAAGCTCTCAGTAACCATAGCTTGAAATGTCTTCTTTCCTAGAAGCAAGACTTCATTTAATGGAAAATTCTCTCTTCCTGCAGAATTGGGTAGTACATGAGTGCATAAATGATAACAATTTTCTAAACCTAAATCCTGATAATGAAACCAGGCTCTTTCGGCTGTTTACCAACTTAAACTTACAATAATAAAATAATAATAATAAATTAGAAGGCAAGTAAAAGAGTTCTTACTCGGTTGGCCAGAGCTAGATAAAGGAATGGGTTGGTTCACATCATTGCCGACTTCAATTCTAAGGAGAGTTTTATCGTGTCCAAAATTGCAAAGATTTTGTCCTTGACACTTAAGCTTCAACTGCTTTCTCAAGGATAGCTTCTCTAGCCTCCTGTCATCCCGTACAACTAGTCCTGTGAGTCATAATAATCAGTATTGGAAACTTGGCCGAAGGTTAACCAAAGATTTATGGAGTTCCAGGAACCAAATCAATTACATATAAAAAGCAGCCAAGGATGTAATTTTTTTTTAAATCAAGGTAAATAGTATATTTACAGTAAACCTGTGTGTAAGTAGTACAGGTCATCCAGTGCCTCAAGAGTCTTGTCACAGCCACCAATAAACACGAGAACACCACTCTTCAAGGGATCCAAACAATCCCCAGCAACAGAAAATCGAGCAGAAGGACCATCACCCATAGTTATCACCTTGGTCCAAATGCCAGTATCTGTGCCAATGGTACGAAACATAAAATATGAACTAACAAAACTTGTGCATAACATTATTTCATCAGAAAGTAACCCTTTCGGGCCACAAGGACAGAAATATGAACAAATGAATAGCTAAAATAATGCATTTCCCTCCACTTTGAACCTCAAGTTTCTAAAACACTAAGGTGACGTTTGGTTCGCTGGAATGTTTTTGAGGGAATTGAAATCTGTGAAGGAATTGGAATCTGTCAGGAATTGGAATCCAATTCCATATTCTGTTTGGTTGGCAGGAATTAAATTAGAATCCAATTCCATATTTTGTTTGGTTCGCAGACATTTCAGATGAATTTGATTTCAGTAATATAAAATGACAAGATTGCCTTTCTTATTTTTTTTACTTAATTTTAGTTTGTTTTATAAATTAAATGTAGCAATATATTATAAAAATTTAAAAAAAATAAATTTTAATTTTATTGATTGATTATTCATTTCAATAAATTATAAAAATCATGTTAATAAACATCATAAGTTAAAATCATCCCAATTAGAGATGGCCATAGGTCGGGTTTTTGGTCCACCCGACCCGACCCAAGAACAAGAAAACCTCCATCCGAGACACGACCCGACCAAAATAAAGTTTCACCCGACCCGAATATATGAATTAGAAACCCAACCCGAAATAATAAAAAAAATATTTTTATTCAATAAAAACAGGGACTTAATTAAAAATATATATACAGAGAGGGGTATTATTGTAATTATTCCTAATTATATAAGATAAAATTATATATTTTTTGGGTCGGGTCAGGTCGGTCGAGTATTTTTCATCCTAAACCCGAACCCAACCCGACCAAAATAAAGTTTCACCCGACCTAACCCGAATATATGAATTAGAAATCCGACCCGACCGACCCGAAATAATAAAAAAATTATTTTTATTCAATAAAAACAGTGACTTAATTGAAAAAATCATATATAGAGGGGTATTATTATAATTATTCCTAAATATATAAGATACAATTATATATATTTTCGGATCGGGTATTTTTCACCCTAAACCCTAACTCGACCCGAACCGAATATCACTTAAAAAAACCGACCCGACCTGAATATATGAATTGGAAACCCGACCCGAAATAATAAAAAAATATTTTTATTCAATATATGAATAAGTTATCAAAAGATTGATGAGGGTAGTATGGTCAAATTTCAATTCCCTCCAACAAGGGAATTGAATTCCATCATAGAATGGATGAAATTCACTTTCCCTCATTTGATGGAAAGTTGAAGCCATGAGGGATTCCAATTCTCTTGGAAAACTTAAACCAAACATGGGAAAGTGATGGAATTGGATTCCAATTCTCCCTAATTCCAAGGGATTCATGCGAACCAAACGCCACCTAACTATGATGATTTCAAGAAATAGAAAATTCAACTGAAGATCACATGATTAACAATTATGTAGACGTACCAACATCAAGCATGTAGAGATCGTCATAAAGATTCTGAGCATCCGTAAATCCCCCAAAAACAAATAAGTTCTTGCCAAAAGCCACAGTAGAGTGGCCAGCACGAGGTGTCAACATTTGGCCTGAGGTATTCAGCTCCTTCCATGCAAGAGCCTCTAGGACATATAACAAGATTCCAAGAACAAAATTAAAAGCATGGCATAAAACTTAGATTCATGTTTTAAAGCAATGAAACATATAAATTGTACAATAAGTCAGATGTCTGATGTCAACTGAACAAACTTAAGACATGCAAGCATATATATAGAATAACACATAAATGATGTACTTTTAGAAAAGAAGAAAATCAAACCTGTGTCAAGGATATGAACATCAGACAAATAATAATCATGCCCATCTTCACCACCAATCACAATAATTTTATTCTTCCAAGATGAGCAAGTATGGCTATCACGAGCAGATGGTGGGTTCCCTGATGTTGCAACACGTTTCCAGACAAAGGTCTCTACAAGCAAAAAGTTTCGGAAAAATAAAAACATGTATAAAAGCCAGGGGAAAAAATGTCCCTTAAGCCAAGTGTTTCGAGCCAAATAAAAGACAATTCAATTTCAATACTTAGAAGCACGCAAGGAATTCAAAAAAAAATCTACAGATTTTCCTCACCCTCTTTACCCCCACCATGGTAACATAGAAATTGGGATCAAATTAATCAAACCAACATTAGCCAATGCAATAAGAAGATAAGAATAAACCATTTTCAAAGATGTTTACCTGTATTTAGAATATATAGGTCGTTGTAATATATTTCATCATTGTTATCAGAAGACTTTCCGCAGCCACCAAATATGAAGAGTCGTTTACCAACGAGAGCAGCACTGTGACCCTCACGTGCCTCTGGCCCTTCACCTCTCACACTTGGACAGATCCAAGTGTCTGTAACTGCAAGATAAGCATGAAAGGAGTTAATGTATTTTCCAAAATTAATTAAAGGTGCCCTCAAATGGTTTTAAGGGATGAAGTTTGGCAAAATAAACAACAAATCACTTAATTTCATTTCAATGCAAAAACTCCAAAGGGAAGTGTTATGTTAATTATTAGGTTTAATTATTAGGAAAGTAATATTTTCTTTTGGGAAAACGAATATTATTTTTTTTATTATTAGGAAAATATTGAGATTTTAATAATGAGTATTTCTTACATTTTTAAAAGGATTTCCTTAGCAGGATTACTCTTCCAATTGAATTGTGTAACCTCCCTCTATAAGAGGCGAATTGATAATTGAATAAAACAAGTTAGAATTTCAAAAAAAAAATCGCTGAAAGATCTTCATCTCTCTTTTCATGAGTCCCGAGGTTTTAATCTCCCTTTGATGAGCTGAAAGGTTCAGTCTCCGTTCAACGAGCTGATCTAACCAAGTTATAGGTTTTTCCAAGAATAAAGGTAAGGCAATCACTTCTGAGATTCTCATTAATCACCCAGCACACCGATTCGTAACCCAGGACCGTTACAAAAGGACAAAGGTAAAATAACAAAAAAAAAATGGAAAATTTTAATTTCGTGTGATCACTTCAATAGCCATCTAGTAGTTGGCCTTAAACGTCTTTCCATTTCTACCCTACTCTCCACAGATATAAGTATTATTTTTTAATTATAGAGTAAAACAACACGTAACTCAAAACTTGGTTCTTTATTCACCCAAGTAATATGAATATAAGAGCTTCAGAGTGCACGTTTGAGAATACAATTTCCTCAAAGTCACGAGACTAAAAAATTTACAAGACCGTCTCACCAAGTATATGACTATCTCCATAGAACAGTAATTCCTACAACAAACTTAAAAAGGAAAAATATGTTGATTCCTATCACTGGAACTAAAGCAGAATTACCCAACCAGATCACGTTAGCAAAATGATATTTGTCATGGAGTTGAAAAGGAAAACGGGTAAGGAGAGGTGAGGAAACCGAATTGCGGGAATAACTCACCAGTGTCTAATATATATAGATCCTTGAGAGGGTTCATCCCATCAGTACCACCGAAAACAAATAGATTTTCACCAACGGTGGTAGAACTATGGCTGTCTCTTGGCGTTGGCGGTGTGCCTTTTGTTGCTAGTTGGTTCCATGTCTGCTTAGCTGCAAAATTGCAATATCGAATTACAAGAGCAATTAAAGAACCTCCAAAAGAACTCCTAGGATCATAAATGATATTAAAACAACCCAAGTATGATAAATACAATCAACTAACTGGTACAATGGCATGTTATATAGGATAAATCGTTCCAAAAACATTAATTTTTTTGAAGCCAAACCAGAATGGAATCAAGAAAAATAGTATGCTGAACCAGATATACCCACAAAAAATGTCTATGCAAAAAACTACCCGACAACCATTTGAGTAGCATATGCATGGAATCATTCCTATCAGCAATAAATGTTGAACCAAGCATATCAGAGCATCGTTGCTTACACCAAAAACCCTAAAAGAAAGATTTGTAGCACAATAAAACCATAAGAGAAATAAGGTTCAATAACATTTCCACCAAAAGTATCACTTGGCAAAACATATACAACACATTCAAGATCCAAATTATAACTCAAATACCAAAAACAAGCTACACTGAAACTCAAAAGTTCATTTGCATATGACACAAGTGGGAAAAAGTTAAAAGAGAAAGAAAAAACCCCAGATTTTTTTATATTTAAAAAAACACTCACTAGTGTCAAAGACGTGAACTTGATTGGTTTGGCAATTATCCTTTCCATAACCACCAAAAACATAGAGAAATCGGCCCCCTTTAATGGTGTTACATGTATGTCCCCATCTTTTCCCTGGCCCTGTGTATGCTTCTCCCACACCTCCTACTTCTTTTGGGTACGACTGAACCTTTTCCCACCTCATTTTTTTCCCTGAAAAAAGGTTGAAAATTTTCCACTAGGAAAGTGAAGGAAAGTTTCAACCTTCGAAGAAATGATGGGAATTTTCTTTTCTTTTAAATTTTTTTGGGGATTTGAGAGTTCATTCAAACAAACAAGACGAAATATAAAAATTCAAAAACAAAACAAGGTTTTCTTTTAAGGAAATACTTGAGGGAGGGATTAGAAATTTTAGAACAGTAGAGAGAGGAATCTGGTGGGCTTAACCTAGAAACTCGAAAATTAGGTTTGTCCAAGTGTCCAACGATGCAATTGGTAGGCCCGTGATAAGGTGGGTATTGCAGACACGTGTGAAAATAATAGCCGTTGATATTGGCACCTTAGAATGACCCGTCGTCTGCCTTTTGGGCCTTTTAGGGTTTCCTATTTTTACTGGCCCAGATTTATTCTGCAGAAAGAAAATTATTATTTTTTGATACACAAAAATACGGACTCAAATTATATTTAAAATTAAATTTGATATTTAAATAGTTTTTCGTTAATAGTAAATATTTAATATTTATTCTACTAACTAATATGGATTTGTTCAAATGGTAAATAGTTTGATATTGGTTAAATAATATTTTAAGTTTGAGTTTTTGTGTATGTAAAAAATCTCTGTTGGTAGACTTACTCACCAAAATTAATTATACGACACGAGTCGGTCCAAATTAGTCATAGAAAAACTTTAGAATCAAAAGGACAATCCAAAAAATATATTTATTCTGTTAAATTTTTAAGTATCTATATCATTAAAAAAATATTAAATAATACATGTTATATTTATATTTCTTAAAACTTTTACCTTTTAAAAAAAATTAAAAAAATATCCCCTCGTGCATCGTCTCCTCCTTCCACTATAATTTCCCTCTCACTTTACCTCCTCCCATGTATCCTCCCTCGTCTCCCCCTTTCCCGCTAAATCTCATGGAGGTGCGATTGTGGGATTAAATCTCACTTATTATATCTAGAGTTAGAAGAATAGGAATTTATGTATTTATATGTTTAAAATAATGGAAAAAGTGATGGTGGATTAGTCGATGAGTGGTGACAGAGACAATGACTAGAGATGATCAAAATGATGATGAATAGTAATTGAGGTTAGAATAACAGGTTCTAATTTTTAGATTTTTTTATGATTTCAGAAAAATTTAGATTTTTTAATTGATAATATTCTTAAATATTTTTAAAAAAATATAAATATTAAATGTGTCAGTTAACAAGATTTTAAAAGTTATTATAAAATAATCATCTAAAAGTGTAACGTTAGATATATATTTTGAGCGAAAATTATTTATGCACTCAAAATTAATTTTGGATATAATTTATATGTTTGTTTTTATATTAAGCCTAAAATAAAACAAAAAATTTATTAATAATTGAATGGTTAAAGATATTTATATTATTCTATTTTATATGAATTTATATCCTAATATTTTTCTTTAAAATTAACACCTCTTTATCTAATAAAAAGTAAAATAAAATTTGGACAAACGATTTATAGTTAAAACATCTTGTCCGTCTAGCTCAGTTGGTAGAGCACAAGGCTCTTAATCTTGTGGTCGTGGGATCGAGTCCCATTGAGGGCAATTCATAACGGAAGTCTTCCATGGAAGCTGCTCTCAACCTGGCGTTAGGGGCAACTTACTACCTTACCTCCAACTTACTCCCATTACATACATATTGGAATAAGGTCAGTTAATTTTTTTTATTTATAGTTAAAACATTTCTAATCCTACACGACAACGTAAAATGTTGACGAGTGATATCTTATTTGCTTGACACGTGTACACTAAATAAAATATTTTAAAATTTAAAAAATAAAATTAGCAAAAATTCAATTTGCATATAAAACCAAAAGAAAGAAAGACACAATCTTTTAAAAATATTTTTGAATAAGAATTCACATTTAAGCATATTAATAAACTGTTAAATTTTAAAAAAAAATGTTAAATTAAATTCTTAATTTAATTTTTGAGATAAAATTCTTATTTCAATGAATTAAAAAATATACGACCCTTGTCTGAACTATCTGAGATATTAAAACCCTTTTTTAAATAAAAAAATATTAAACCATTTTAAAAATTTAAACTTTTATACAAAAAAAATCGAGTTAATTGTATCATATGTCTCTAGACTTTGACTCTCATTTTAAATTGATCCTTAATTTTTTTAATATTTTAATTGCATCCAAATTATGACTCTCATTTTAAATTAGTCTTTAAACTTTTGAACATTTCAATTTCATCCCAAACTATAACCCTTATTTTAATTTGGTCCCAAAACTTTTGAATTTTCCAATTCCATCCTGAAATTCATCCAAACATGTAAGTAGTTTCAACCGTAGTTTAACCTAAATTTTTTTAACTTATAATAATATAATTTGGCCTAAAGATTTTATTAACAAGGGATGTGATTAATATACACGTATAGTTTGGGATAAAATTGAAACGTTCAAAAAGTTTATGGATTAATTTAGAATAAAAGTCATAGTTTAGGGATGAAATTGAAATGTTCAAGAGTCAGAGGGTTAATTTAGAATGATAATCATAGTTTAAGGATGGAATTGAAATATTTAAAAAATTAGAAACTAATTTAGAATGAAAATCATAACATGAAGACATGTAATGCAATTAACTCTAAATAATCTTTACAATGCCAAACTTTTATTTGAACATTTAATCCCAATAAAAATGATGGTGGCAATGGCTAAAAACGCTCACATAAAGTATACATAATCAAATTTATATTATATTGTGCACGAATCAATCGACTTTAATGATTAAAAGAATTTTTTTTTATTTCCTAGATTTGAGCATCACATATTCAGAAATATAAGCATTTATTATAAAATGATTGAAAATATTTGAACATATATTACTTTATATCTACTCCAAATTTATATATATATATATATGACGTGTATCCATAATTGAGAATCTTCGAAATAGGTGTTTAAAAGCGAAGGGAATGAATAGCGTTTATAAGTACAAAATCGTAATTACAAGTCGGAATATAGGTACACTCATAATATAGATGAATAAAAAATACTGTAAAAATAAGTTTATAAATAGTATTTTGATACCAACTATATGATATTATTTTGTTGAGTGTCTGATTATTAAAAGTTACAAAATGATCTCATGACTATAGGGAGTTGCTTTGTTGAGTTACTAGACTATCAAAAGTTACAAAATTGTCACCCGACTATTCATTATGTACCAAACTAGGTCTTTTTCGTTAAAAAATTAACGGTTGTCTGAGTTAGACGTTAACATGATGGCTAAGATATGATAGTCGTTTGAGATTATGAGATCATATTTTATCGAATCTCAGTCAGCATGTTAACGTTCAGCTCAATTAGTCATTGAATTTTTAACTGAAAAGGATGAGTTTGAAACATAATGAATAATCGGGTGATCATTTTGTAACTTTTAATAGTCGGAGAACTCAACAAAGCAACTCCTTATAGTTAGAGGACCATTTTGTAAATTTTAATATTTGATTGACTTAATAAAGAAGCATTCTATAGTCATGAGACCATTTGTATACTTTACTCTTGAATTTTATATGAATTAGTTTTGTTTTTTATTTTAAAAAGGTAAACTACGTCAGCTACCTCTAAACTTTGTCCATTAACTCGTTTATACTACTGAACTTTCAATTTTGCCAATTATAACAATGAACTTTAGTTTTATATTCAATTATGTCACTCCACTGTTAAGGCACTAACAGAACGATTAAATGATTAACGACGTCATTTGGTGTGGTTGTTTTGATCCTTAAAACGACATCGTATTAGACACTAAACTTTTAGGATGTATCAATTTTGCCACTGAACTTTTAAATAATTTTTTTACCACTACACTTTCCGTTCGCTACCGACAGCCAAGCACTATCGTTCATTGGTCATATGTCGCGGCAAAATTAGTATCAAAATGTTTGTATTTCACTCCTCTTTCTTCACTTAGGACTGGTTTTCCATGAAATCCACTCAAAATTGACAAATATCCATTTAAAAGTTCAACGTATTAATACTCCAATCTCTTTCAATGACCAATCGATGATACTAGTTTGAGGTATGTTGTTCATCTTCTCGAAATAATGCTTTTCACCATTCAGATTTTTTAACAAACACTCCAAATCCCGTAAATCTAATAAAGCTTCCAAATATCTAAAAAATGGTAGATTTTTTGTGTTTAATTTCATCAATTTTAAATAGGTTTCATGGGAAACGAATCATATAAGAAGAATGAGGAGTCAAATGCAAACATTTTGGTATTGGTTTTGATGCGAAAGATGATCAATGACTGGCGATGATTGGTTGCCGACTAAAGTCAAAATATGTAGTGGTAAAAAAGAAATTTGTTTAAAAGTTTACGGCATAACCGATACACCCCTAAAGTTTAGTGTCTAAAACGACATTGTTTTAGGCATTAGAACAACCGCACCAAAACAACGTCGTTTTGGTATGACATGTCATGTCAACAACCGTTAGCCATGTCATCGTCTCATTACTGACTTAATGGCGGAGTGGCATAATCGAATGTAAAACTAAAGTTTAATGATATAATTGATAAAATTGAAAGTTCAATGATACGAGTCAATAGATAAAGTTAAGTGATATTAGGTGTAGTTTACCCTAAAAATTTATTAAAGTATGAGAGATGAAGATATCTTTATAATATATTGATCATCTTATGAAATAATAATATTTTAATAAATTTTCAATTGAATTAATTTTGAATTAACTCGTGAAATTAACCCTTATATATATATATATATATATATATATATATATATATATATATATATATACTTTCAATTTTAAACAAATATTTTGAGGAAAAAAATACATCAAACAAAAATTATCAATAAAAATAGAAAATAATAATTAAGGAATTCACTAACATAAGTTTTGAAATAAAATACATGAATAGTCATTAAATTATAGAATTGACTATTTTAATAATTGAATAGTTTAATTAAAATATTTGTAATCCTTAAATCTGGCTTGTGCATTATTATTGAATCTCGAATATTACACTAACATAAATCGACAGAAACATAAGCTTTTCAAACTCATCATTAGACGTTATATTTGATAACTGAAAAAGTGTCTGAAATAGTTCCAAGTTTATAACATGCAGCGGTAGAAAATCTACATAACTTAATAATTAAACCAAGTTTTCATAAAAAAAAATGCATTCCAAGAATAAACCTCAAAACACCATAAAATGTAACATCTCAAAATCTCAAATACATAAAATAATCAATCTAATTGAAAAGTTCATTGAAAAATAAGTCTGAAAATATTCATATGATATCTATAGAAACGTGCTACTAGTCGATATTTCAACTAAAGGCCAGAGGATTCTGAAAAGAAAGAGACTAAAAGAGTGAGTTATAAAGCTCAATGTGTCTTCTAAGTGCAATAGATATTAATATTAAAACATAGATAGTTCATACATGATGTAATATACAAACATAATAGTTAGACAACAGTAAAATCAATTATTCATCATCAGAATATCATAATTGAAGTTCACACAACCTTATATTTTGCTACAGTTACACATGATGAGGACATTACTCTCCAAAGAGGTATTTGGGACCTCCATAGATGGACCCAAAATAGGTAACATAAATCAGAATGAGGACCTTACCCTCTGAATAGGCATTTCAGTTAATCTGCGAAGAGAGACTCAAAACGAAAATAAGGAAATAGGATGGAAACCTTACCCTTCGAAGAGGCATCTGAGTTAATATGCGAAGAGGAACTCAATGAAAATCAAGAAACAAGATGAGGATCTTACCCTCCAAATAGGTACCTGAGTTGACCTCTGAAGAGGAACTCAAAATGAAAATCATGGAGCATGATGTGGACCTTACACTCCAAAGAGGCACCTAAGGCTTCCGTAAATAGTCTCAATATAGAAATTTATATCAATGTACATATCATACATAATACAAAATTAATCAGGAATGATGGGGATCTTATCCTCAAAAGAGACAGCCGAGGTTGTTTTGTGGCAGAGAATGGAGAAGATGTGCATTTTACAAAACACAAAACTTTCTCTCTTAAATAAATGACGGCGATGATGTTGAAGAATAAAGTATGCTGACTAAAAGGGGATGACAAGATGAATTGAACGGTACCGATAGTTACATCCATGGTAGCATGTACAATAACGAAATGATAAAAAACCAAACACACAAAGTATGGAAAATGGGATAGCTTTAGACGGCTGGAAAAAAGAAAATGATATGAAGAAGAAAATAAGGAATAAAAAGTTTCTAAACACCCTAACCCTGGGGCTAATTATGCGTCCAGTCCTTAAACTTTATAAAATTCAAAATTAGATATCAAATTTTATATAACTTCTAATTTAATCCCAAATTAATTAGCCTGATAATTTAGCTCATACTTTGGGGTGTGACCACTCTCACTCTTAAGAAAATTTTGGTCTCAAAATTTTTACCTAACAGAAATAGATGAGGAAACTACGTCATCATAGACTCTTAAGTCTCCCAAGTGGCTTTCACAAGGTTATGGTTACTCCACAATTCCTTAACCATCGGTATATGTTCGCTTCTTAAAACTCGATCCTCATAAGCAAAAATCTAAATATACTCTTCCTTATAACTCAAATTAGGTCTCATTTCAACATCCTTAATAGAAATAAATAAGATGTGTCAAAACGATAACACCTCAACATAAAGACGTGAAAGTCATCATAGATGCGTTGAAGCTTTAGCGGTAACTCAAGCTGATATGAACCTAGCCCCACTCGATGTAGATATGATAAGGTCCAATAAACCTCGGGCTCAACTTGCATTTTTGGCCAAATCTAAGTATCTTTTTCCAAGGATATACCTTTAGAAAGACTCAATCACCCACACTATACTCGATATCCATTATCTTCAGATCAACATAAGATTTTTACCTATCAAATGTAGCCTTAAGCTTATCCTTGATCAACTTGAATATATCCTCGATCTCTCAAACAAGTTTGGGTCCTGCAATCCTCCTTTTAGATAACTTAATCCAATATGATGAAGTATGATACCTATGACCATACAAGGCCTCATATGGTGTCATCTGAATACTGTTTTGATCATTGTTATTTTAGGCAAATTCAGCAAACAATATGTGATCCTCCAAACTTCCTGGGAAATATATAATGTATTATCATAACATATCTTCTAGAATCTAAATAACCCACTCAGATTGATCATCAAACTACTGATGATAAGTTATACTAAAGTTTAATCGAGTTCTTAGGACTTCGTATAAAACCCTCCCAAATTGTGATGTAAATCTTGGGTCTTGGTAAAAAATAATGTATAATGAAACCCCATATTTATGAAATATCTTAAAAATATATTATCTAACCAACTTATCAAGAGTATAACTAACTCAAACTAGAATAAACAGGTGGACTTGGTGAGATGATAAAAGAAAACTGTGGAAAAATCTAGCTCTCTAAATAAGGGAAACCATGTGTGTATAGCTGTAATTAGCTAGGAGATTTTGTAATAATTTGTTCATTGCAATCCTTGATTGAAAAGAATTAGTTTTGGGTTAATATTTCTAGGATTAATCAGATTTCTAATTTAGCGTTTCCTAATTTAAGATCCTCTGGGTTTATTTATATCAGTGTAATTTTATTTTAATACGATTGAATTTAGCCCAATTGTGTCATGATATCAGAGCTTTAAGCTCAATTCTGGGAATTGTATTTCTGGCCTTACGAAGTCTGTAAACATTTTTTTACCAAAATCCATGCCTGAAACAATCAAAACTACAACATTATAACTTCCTTAGAGGTTTCTTTGATTGAAGGAAACAACTCGACTCCAACATGTGAATTGCATAACATCCATGCAATGTACAAGTTAAATGGGAAGAATTCTCTAAAATGGTCTCAACTGGTTCACACATTCTTTAAGGGAAGAGACAAACCAAGTCACTTACTCGATACCAAGCCTAAAAAAGGGGATCCTAAATTTGATGCTTAGGATGAACAAGAATATATGGTGATGTCTTGGTTATAGAGCTCTATGTTGCCAAAAATCAGTGATACATGTATGTTTCTTAACACAACCAAAGAAATATAGGAAGCTGTGAAACAAATTTATTATAAAGTCTAAGATGTTGCACAAATCTATGACATTAAGACCAAGATTTGATATACCAAGCAATAAAGTCAATCAATCACAGAGTATTCTAATATGGTTCAAAGCTTATGGGAAGAGATGAATCATTACCAACGCATTCAAATGAAATGCAACAAAGATGCAGCAATCCTTAAGAGGTTTTTTGAAAAAGCGAATTAATGATTTTCTTGCGGGACTGAATGTTGAATTTGATGAAGTAAAACTTCAAATATTTGGAAAAGAAGATCTGTCATCGCTAAATGAAACAATTATGGTTGTTCGTGCCTATGAATGAAGGAGATGAATTATAATTGAAAATAATCAGATGGAAACTTCAGCCTTGGTCACAAAAACTATAAATAAGAGGAAATTTAGCTTGGAGTAAACAACCAATGAATACAACAGAAAACATGTTTTACAAGGCCAGTCAATAAATATTTCATATAGTGCATATACTATAAAAAAAATCCCATCACGCTAAGGAAAAATACTGGGAACTCCATGAAAAATCACAAAAACCACATACAACAAACAAAAAATTTACAGTAAAAAGTAGACATCCAAATGGATAAGGGCAGACATATACAATAAACATACAACATGCTGGAGAAAGTAATTCTCAACAATCACTTATTGAGTTCAATAGAGAAGAAGTTGAGAAACAAAAGAATATGTTGGGATCATTAGAGAAACCATCTTCAATAGGTACTTGCACTTTGGTGTTATCAGGTATATCCTCCTCTACTCATGAATATAAAATCTCAGATATATCCACCAAAAGTTCCTGGGGTCATTGACTTAGGAGCTAAAAATCACATAACCCATCAATGACCCACTCCTTACTAAAATTTATCTCATATATGTCTTGTCTTAGTAATAGGAAGATAATAGTAGAATACAGTTTTGTGATCACAGTGGCTGGTCAGAGAGATGTTTTTATAAGAGAAACTCTCACACTTAGAAATGTCCTCCATGTGCCAAACTATTTACCAACCTTTTGTCAATCCAAAAGGTCATTAAAGATTCTAATTACAATGTGGTGTTTTATCCCTCTCGTTGTGTATTTCAGGAATAGGGCATGAGGAGCATGATTGGACATGCTAGAGAAAATGATGATATATACTATCTTGAAGAATCCAGTGGTCAAGTTAGTGTTCTAAATTCCTTACCATTATCTTTCCTTTTAGAGTCTTTTAAATCCATTAAAGATAAGATTTGGCTTCAACACCTCCACCTTGGTCACCCATCATTTAGAGTCCTTAAAACTATGTTTCCTTTATTGTTCAAAGGATTAATTGTTGAAAAGTTGCATTATAATGTCTGTGAGCTTGCAAAACACAAACGTGTTTCTTTTCCAATAAGCAATAAATGAACATTTGTTCCATTTACTTTTATTCATAGTGACATTTGAGGATCGTTAACTATTTTAAATATTTTTGGGGTTCAGTGATTCGTTCCCTTTATTGATAATTGTACTCGTAAATCTTGGATTTTTTCTAAAAATAAATCTTATGTGAGCTATGTCTTTCCCATTTTTTACAACATTGTCAAAACACAATTTGGTACTAAAATAAAAACATTTCGGTCTAACAATGCTAAGTACTATTTCAATTAGTTCCTCTCACCATATTTCCAAGAAAAATACATTATACATAAATATTCTCGTGTTAGCACACCCCAACAAAATGGTGTAGGTAAACGAAATATACATTTTAGCTATCACAAGAGCATTATTGTTTCAAAAAATGTTCCTAAACAATATTGGGAGGAAGCTGCTTTAACTTCTACTCATATGATAAATAGACTGCCTACAAAGGTTCTTGATTTTCAAAGTCCTATGCAAATTCTAACACAATTCTTTCCTAATTTAAATACTTCAAATAATCTTGTTCCCAAAATATCGGATGTGTTGCTTTTGTCCATGTGCATTCCCAAAATAGGGGAAAACTTGATCCTTGGGTTGTTAAATGTGTATTCTTGGCTATTGTTCCACCCAAAAGGGGTACATATGCTATCATCCCTCCACAAGAAAATCTTATATATCTACTAATGTCACTTTTGCAAAAGAAAATAATTACTTTACTTGTCCTAATCTCCATGGGAGATTTAGTTCATGGAAGATAAGGACAATGATATTTTTCTCCTTGATTTTCTATCATCTTCCCTTGTTCCTATCTCTATTATCCAGCAAAACACTTAGTCATTTCCTGTTAACCAGCATGAGATAGTTTAACCTGAGCCAAATGGTCGCTCTGAATCAATATGACCTGAGGAGTCAGAGCCTCATACACCCAAGTCACAAGAACTTATTCAAGACACTACTTGTCCATTGCTGGTTTATTTAAGGAAGAGGGCATCTATGCATGTTCAAATACCTAATTCAAGCCCTTTTCTTGAACTTAGCGAGGTAATTGCTAAACCTATTTCTAATAAAGTTAGTGCCACTAAAAATCTTGATCAAAGTGACTATGATATTCCAATTGGTATTATAAAATGAACTAGAGTATGCACAAAGCACCTTATGTACTTATTCATGTCATACAATAATATATCCCATAATCACAAAGTCTTTCTCACACGCCTAAACCCAATCTTTATTCCCAAAACTATATTCAATGCATTAGGTGATGAGAATTAGAAGAATTCCATGAAGGTTGAAATGGAAACATTTGAAAAAAAAGACATAAGACTTGGTGAAATTACCAAAAGAGAAGAAGCCAGTGGGATGTCAATGGGTATTCATAGTGAAATACAAGTCATATAGTTCATTAGAGAGGTACAAAGAAAGACTAGTTGCTAAAGGCCACACTAAAACGTATGGAATAAATTATAGTAATTTGACATCAATAATGCCTTTTTACATGGTTATCTAAAGGAAGATATGGATATCCCACCTAGGTTCGGTTCAAATACAAGACAAGTAGTATGCAGGCTAAATAAGGCATTATATGGACTAAAACAGTCTCAAAGAGCTTGGTTTGGAAGGTTTGCTAAGGTAATGCTCAATTTAGGATATAAATAAAGCCAAGGTGATCACACCTTGTTTTTAAAGCACTCAGCTTTAGGGGGTGACTGCTTTATTAGTCTGCATTGACGACATTATAGTGACAGGTGATGATTTGGAAGGAATAGAGAATTTAAAGAAGTTTCTAGTGAAAGAATTTTAATTCAAAGAGCTAGGTAAGTTACATTATTTTCTCGACATTGAGGTAGCATTCTCGGGAATGGATCTTCATATCTCAGAAAAAATACATAATAGACTTATTGATGGAGACAAACATGTTAAGATGCAAACCAACAAAGACGTCTATAGAGTTCAACCATAGGCTTAGAGATGATCTGAAAGATGCAGTTGTTGACAAATGCTCCTATCAAAGGCTTGTGGGAAAGCTTATCTACTTGTCACACACTAGACCAGACATAGCCTATGCTATGAGTGTTGTAAGTCAATTTATGCACAACCCTAAATAATCATATCTTAGGGTTATGTATAAGATTCTGCAATACTTGAAAGACACGCCAGACAGAGGAATTTTATTTAAGAAATAGGAGAAACTAATCCTTGAAGCCTACATTATTGCATATTATACACGGTTTATAATTGACAGAAAATCAACATCGGGTTATCACACTTTCCTGCAAGGTAACTTCGTGACTTAGAGGAGTAAAAAATATAATGTTATGGCTAGATCCAGTACAAAAGTTGAGTTTAGAGCATTGTCACTTGGTATTTGCGAGTTATTATGGCTGAAAGTTATCTTGGAAGATTTTAAAGTCAAATGGGAAGGTCTAATAAAGCTTTATTGTGATAATAAATCAGCTATTAATATTGTGCATAGTCCAGTTCAACATGACCATACGAAACATATTAAAGTTAACATGCATTTTATAAAAGAGAAGCTTGACAGTGGCTTGATTAGCACTCTATTTGTGTCTACTAATGATCATATAACGGATATACTTACCAAAGGGTTGTCTGAGAAGTTTTTTTAGAGACTAGTAAACAAGCTTGAAATGGATGATATTCATTCACCAACTTGAGGGGGAGTGTGAAAAAATCCAACTATCTAAATAAAGGAAACCATGTGTGTATAGTTGTAATTAGTTAGGAGATTTTGTAATAATTCAGCCATTGTAATCCTTGATTGTTGGGAATTAGTTTTGGGTAAATGTTTATAGGATTAGTCAGTTTTGTAGTTTAGATTTTCCTAATTTAAGATCCTATAGAGTGTATAAGTATCAGTGTAATTCTATTTTATTTTAATACAATTAGATTTAGCTCAATTTGAGTCAATAACTTAAATTAAATCTTTCTAGGATTGAGTCAAAGATAAATCACTGAAAAAATTCATAGTTACTAGCTCTCGTTTCCACTTCCAAATTTGGATATGTTAAAGTAAACCAGATAAAAAATTGATGTTTAACCTTTACTCACTGACAAGTTAAACACTTAGCCATATAACCAGTCACATTTTTTTTAAACCAAACCATGAGTACCTTTATCTAGGGTAAACTATGCGAATAGTCCTTTTTGTTTAAGGTTTGACCAAATTTGGTCACCAATTTAAAAATTAAGAGTAAATGGTCCCTCACATTATCGGTATGTCCAATTTAAGTCCCTCTACTATTAATTTCTTTAACCCCATTTTGTTTAAGTCCCTAACATGACTGAGGGACTAAAATCGAATGAGAGTTAACAATTGAGGGACTAAAATTAAACATATCAATAATGTTAGGGACTAAAATTGAATTGATTGATAACGTTAGAGATAATTTTCCCTTAATTTTTAAATTGCTGACTAAATTCAGTTCGACCGAAAACATATGAGACTATTCACATACTTTACCCTTTTTATCTAAGACTTCGATACACCATATTCCCATCGAGATGCATATAATAAGAACTACCATGAGCTTCACGAAGAATAACATGCCTCAACTCAAGATCATTTGGCACAATATCTCATCTTCAAAAACACAATACACAATTCTCATCGAAGTTATAATCAAAATCAAAACCTTGCTTAGGTCACTTCACAAACGGAAGCAAATATACATTGAAAGTTTGCTTCTAGTTCAAAATAGCATCAACCTTTTTCGGATCAAAATAGATACCCTTAGTAAAAACAATATGGCTCAAAAACATTAATTCACTAACTCAGAACTCACATTTGCTAAACTTTGCATATAGTTGTTTTCCCCTTTAAGGTATGCAAAACAACCCTTAAATGTTCGTTGTGTTCCACCTTAGATTTAGAGTAAACCAAGGATATCATTGATACAAACTACATGATATAGTTGGAACACCCTATTCATCATATCCATGAAATCGATATGAGCATTAGTAAACCCAAATGACATCCCTAAGAACTCAAAATGATCATTTGAGTCTGAAAAGTTGTGTTGGAAACATCAGAATCTTTCACCTTAAGTTGATAATAGCCATACCACATATCAATTTTAGAGAAAATAGTTATACATCAAACTAATTATATAAATTATCAATACTCAATAACAAATTTTTGTTTACAATTATCAGCTTATTCAACTTCCGAAGATCAATGCACAAGTGCAATGTCCTATACTTATTTTTAAAAAATAGCATTGAAGCGCCCCAAGGTAAGGTACTCGTGTCGTAATTGATTTTCGGTGGAATCACTGGTCTGACGTTTTGGAAAATAAATATAAATTATGAAAATATGGGAGTCACCACCAATCATTTTTAAGGTTAGATTGGAACACCTAAAATCAGGTAATTTTAATAAAACATTTTTATTTTACTAAAAATACCAAGTTTTGGTCTGTAAAATAAAAAATCAGGTTCGGGAGTCTTTTGCGCATGAGGAAGGATCAGCACCCCTATGGCGCCCAAAATTGCTACCCAATCAATTACCCTATATTTTAAAATTAGAAATTTTGAGTTCAAAATTTTATTTAATTTAAATCCACTATGCATGCATATTATAAAAAAAGATGTCGACTTACTAAGACCAATAAAGACCACCCTCAAGCAAAAGAGGAAGCTTCGTTATCAATCCCAATAAATGAATATTGCCTTGTCAATTTTAAAATCATAATGTAGGATTTTGAAAATGATGTTAATTCACTTCGGGAATCTATAGCGTTCACCCCGGGCAAAAGCGAGGGATACATTACTAACCCCCTAATAAATGAACATTACCTTATTTTAAAAACAAAATGCAATCAAACAATCGGTTATGGAACCTAATTATACTAAATGAGTTAATTAAGGCTCCCCTCTAACTTAAAGTGTCAAATTATGAAATTTAAAGAACATAGGGGATTAAACATAAAAATATATGCCATAATATTAATCCAGATCAATTTTAAAAAATTATTGAGTCGAATAGTCGAAATGGAACCTTGAGCATAAGCAAGGACCAAATAAAAAATTCTCCTAAATTTAAGGATGAGTTATAGAATTAACCCTAAACATGGAGGCTCTAAAAATTACCCTAATTAATTTTAATTGATTATTGAATCGAATAATTAAAATGGAACTTGGAGCAAAAGTGAGGACCAAATTAAAAATTCCCCTAAATTAAAAGACTAATTTATGAAATTAAACCTAACATAGAGGCTCTATTAATTAGCTTATTCAATTTTAATCAATTATGGAATATTCAAATAATTAAAATATTTAAGGACTAAATCGAAAGGAACCTAAATTTAAAGAGTAAATTAAATGATATGGTAACCTAAATCAGGATAAAAATGCTATTAAGTCTAAATCTAAGGGTTCAATCTAAAAACTTAAATAGGCTATCAAGGACTAAATTAAACTATGGTAACCTAAATCAGGATAAAAATGCTATTAAGTCTAAATCTAAGGGTTCAATCTAAAAACTTAAATAGGCTATCAAGGACTAAATTAAACTAAATTAAAATTATGGAATATTCGAATAATTAAAATATTTAAGTACTAAATTGAAAGGAATCTAAATTTAAAGTGTAACTTAAAAGATATGGTCATCTAAATCTGGATAAAAATGCTATTAAGTCTAAATCTAAAGATTCAATCTAAAAACCTAAATTGGCAAGCTAAAATTAAAGGCAATTAACATACATAAAATGGCTAAATTAAAATAATTATGAAATGCGTAATTGAAATCAAAGAACAAATATAGTGATTAAATTGGAATAAAAATAGAATATAAAGTCCAAACAACAAGAAATTAAAGTTGGAATCTAATGGACTAAAATGTAAATGCTAGAAGTTTAAGGGCATAAATTAAAAGAATAGAAAATTAATGGATAAAAATGTAAATAACAAAATTAAACAAGCGAATAATATTAAAAGGTTAACAATTAATTTTTAATTTTACCCAAACCATGAATAACACTAATCATATCCCAAAAGGGTCATCGGGAGGCCAAAAAATGATTTGAATAAAATTTAGAAATTAAAAGCTAGAAGTTAGTGGTTAAAGACCTTAGAACTCAAAACATGAAAATCACATCATACATACTTAGGCATTTGTAAAAATAGGAACACATTTATGTTTCATCCGATGAGGGAGAAGAAGCTCATAATAAGAACTTGTTTAACCTTAGCTCGTTTCCATCACATAAGCAGTTGGAACAACACCAATATTTGGCTCATCCATCGCATATGAAGTTGGATCAACCTCATCACTTTGTTCGATTCCATCACAGCAAGAGGTGGATCGACATTTCCAGTAGAGAGTTCATAATGAGAATAACTCATCCGATGAGGGAGAATAAGTTCATAATGAGAACTTATTCAACTTTAGCTTGATTCATCTCATATGGAGTTGAATCAACAACACCTCATTTGAGGGATCAACATTTCCAGTGGAGAGTTCATAATAAGAAAAACCCATCCGATGAGGGAGAAGAAGTTCATAATGAGAAGAACTTGTTCAACCTTAGCTGTTTACATCACATAAGGAGTTGGAACAACACCGACCTTTGCTCATCCATTGCATACAAAGTTGGATCAGCATAACCACTTTATGTAAATCCATCAAAGAAAGAGGTGGATCAACATGGAAGGGTTCATAATAAAAAGAACTCATAGCTCGAAGAACAGAGATTAAGCTAAAAAATGGCACTTTCTATCTTTGCTTCATTCCCGTTCCACAACAATAAGCAAAGAGGGGAAGTTTTAATCAACATTTTTTTCATTATATATATATATATATATATATTCTTATATATTTTTATTTATTATTATTACTTAAAATATATTACAAAACCCATTTACAGAACCCGGGTCCAAACTAAACCCAAACCTGGGCCCAAATTAAAACCTAACCTAAACCTAACTGTAGCCCTAGCATAGCATCCTCAGCTGCTGCCACCATTCCCTACCGTGCTCTGCCCCAAGAAAATGGATTGTTTCTCCAAGACTCCACGCCATACCAACTCAGCATCAATTACAAGTTAAAAGGCAATGTCATGATTTTATTTTTTTTGAAAAAAATTGTAAAATCTGGGTATAAACACCCGAATCTAAGTCGTAAAAGTGAGTATTTTTTTCTCATTTTTTAGAAGCAATACAAAAAAATTTCAAGGTATTTTTTCTCTTTACTTTTCAATTTCAAAAAAAAACTAAACAAGTAGTAAATAGAAAAAAGAGAAGAGTTTGAGTGGTTACCTGAGAGGGGAGATGTAATACCCCAAACATCAGGTCAGTAACAATAGTGAAAGAATTTAAAATTTTGTGGGTTAATTTGAATAAATTGAAAAGTACAAGGATTGATTTAGGAAATTGTGTTTAAGACTTATTATTAAGAATGGAAGAATGTAAAAGCATTATGGTCTTTTAGAAGGAAATGAATTTAATATTCATTATTTTAGGGATATTTATTAAGTGAATAGGGGATAAAAGGTTAAGTTTGAAAAGTGGGTTCTCTACTCTTCTTCTTCTTCTCGTCCCCGTACCTCCATAGCAAAGGTAAGATTTCTTCAAGTTGGCTTTTTCTTTTGTTTTTGGATTTAGGGTTTTGAAGCCTTAAGTTTTTTAGAAGATTAAGAAAAGCTTAAGAGTGAATAAAACTAAGAGATTAGTAATTTATTATTGATTTAATAAAATGGGGTTTTAAGTGATTTCATGAAATTTGGTCAGTTATGGGATTTTAAAAGCATATTTTACTTGTAAAAGATGTAAATTAGAGATTTTGTGATAGGGAAGTGGTGGTGGGTTAATGAACGTTGCTCTTGTTCATGAATCAAACCTAGAAAGCTCTAGATTGGATGAAGAACAAATGAGAATGAATAGGGAAAGTTTGTGGCATCAACTAGGGTCTTTTAGAGTTTTCTTTAAGTATTGGAAACAAGGTAAGAAACAAGATTAGAAAAATATAAACAAAAGATAAAGAAATTAAGTAAGATAACCAAGAAATCAAAAGATCTCCCTTATGAAGGTAAACGGTAAGGATGATTGATGGTGTGGATGGATATGTGGAAAATCGATGGATAATGTCCTATCGAGCCCTCATAGTCACAATGAAAAGGCAAACACGATAATATGGCTCTAACCAACCCTCCTAGTTGCGATGAAAAGGCAAATTGGAGTGTGAAGATTAATCTCTCTCATAAGAACTTGAAAGAACTCCAGGAGAATAAGCTTCGAAGGCACAAGACAATCAACACTTGCAAAAACAAACTCTCGTTGTATTATTAATCAAAGAAATCTGATTTATAAAGTTGAATGAAGCATCCTTTATATAGGGGCTGAGTTCTAAAGATCCTAAATAACTAATGAATAAAATAATAACAAACTAAACATGTCTTAACTCTAATTCCTAATAAAATAATAATAACTAAAAATAATGTTTTAACTCACCCTTAATTCCTAATAAAATAATAAATATAATCCTAAAATATAATACATCATCCTATATTAAATTATATTACAAATAATCAATATAAATATTGAAAATTAGTAATATTTACAAAATCACGTATTAATCTCGTATAGGAATTTTTTTCATGCGCTATCTTCAGTAAAATGAATGTATCTTGAGTTCCCAATATCGGATTAATTCGATTCAAGAACCGTTGGAAAGATAAGAGACAGAGGGTTTTATCTCTAGAAGACATGTTGACTGGATAATAACTGGATCCCCTTACAAAGTTGTTGTAAATCTGCTGCTATTAGACCCTTACAGATGAATGCTTGAACTGTGATTTGAAGCTTGTCTTTAAGAAGTTTGGTCTGGCCTCGTGTGATAGAGCCAAGTGTTATAGTAAATTCATAATCCTTAGATTTATGGCATGTGGTGCTTGTATCATCACCCCTTTCTTAAAAGGATTAGTCAACAAATCTGAAATATCAAAAGGAGATAAGTCAGAAACATTAAAGGATGCACTCACGTTATACTCACCGGGAAGATCAATGCGGTAGGAATTGTCATTGATTCATTCAAGGACTTGGAATGGGCCATCGCCTTGTGGGTGTAGCTTGGATTTCCTTTGTGTTAGGAACCTCTCTTTTCTCATGTGAACCCATACCCAATCTCCTGGTTCAAAGGTGACATGTCATCGGCCCTTGTTAACTTGGTTTGCAATTGCTTCGTAGGTTTTCTCCATCTTGAGTTTGGCTTTGGCGTGAATGTATTTGACAAGGGTAGCCTACTTTTCACCATCTAAACTGGAAACCTGATCTAAAGGCAAGGGAATAAGATCCAAAGTAGTTAATGGGTTAAAACCATAAACTATTTCGAATGGAGAATAACCTGTTGTGGAGTGAATAAATCGATTATAAGCAAACTCAACAAAAGGTAAAAATTCCTTCAAATTATGAGTATTCTTACCTTCCACAGTTCTTAGCAAAGATCCTAGAATTCGATTTATTACTTCGGTTTGTCCATCAGTTTGAGGATGACAAGAAGTGGAATAGAGAAGTTTTGTGCCAATCTTATCGCATAATACCTTCCAAAAGTGGCTTATGAACTTAGAGTCATTATCGGACACAATGGTGTGAGGAATTCCATAAAGGCGGACTATTTCTCGGAAGAATAAATCAGCAAAATGTGTGGCATAATCCGTTTTATGGAAAGGAATGAAGTGTGCTATCTTTGAGAATCTGTCCACAACCACAAAAATACTATCTCATCATTTCTTAGTGCTGGGTAAGCCAAGTATAAAATCCATCGATAAATTGATCCAAGGAGAAGAAGAAATCAACAAAGGCATGTACAAACCATTAGGATTTACCTTTGACTTTGCTTGTTTATACGTGACGCATGATGCACAAATCTTTTCCATTGTTTTACACATGTACGGCTAAAAGAAGTGTTCCATGACCATATCGAGTGTTTTGTGAACACCGAAGTGTCCCATGAGTCCTTCAGCATGTGATTCGTGAACCAAGAACACTCGCTTATCACTGCAAAACACACGCTTATCCATATTAGCATATAAATGTTCTCGTCGAAGAACTTCGAGAACCATTCAAATGTGAATGACATGAGAGTCAAGAGAAGATTAGTATATAAGAATGTCATCAATGTAAACGACAACAAATTTACCTATAAACTCCTTAAGAACCTGATTCATCAATCTCATGAAGGTGCTTGGAGTGTTTGTGAGTCCAAAGGGCATAACAAGCCATTCATACAAGCTGAACTTTGTCTTGAATGTTATTTTCCCTTCGACACCTTCTTTCATTCGAATTTGATTGTAACCACTCTTCAAGTCAATTTTGGTGAAGATACTTAAACCATGTAGTTCATCCAACATATCATCTAGGCATGGAATATGATGCCTATACTTGATTGTTATCCGATTGATAGGTTGGCAATCTACACACATTCGAAATGTGCCATCTTTCTTTGGAACTAGGATAACAGGAACCACACAAGGACTAAGACTCTCACAGATGTGTCCTTTTTGTAACTATAAATCTATTTATCGTTCCAATTCCTTCGTTTCCTCAGGATTGCATCGATAAGTAGGGAGGTTTGGTATGGCCGATCTAGGGATGAAGCCGATTTGATGCTTGATTCCTCTTGTAGGTGGTAAACCATCTGGTGGGTTGCTTAAGACATCTTGAAAATCCTGCAATAGAGAAGAAAATACACTATGCAAATATGTGATATTAGTGATAGTTGATAAAACGGAGTCCTTGAAACGAACTAGAATGCACAGCTTATTTTGAAAAAGGGTCTCTCTCATATCTTTTGCACTCGCATAAATGTTTTGAGACACTCTTTTATTTTCACATTGAGGGTCTCACCACCCGTGGGTCATTTGTTTGGCTTTTATCGGTTGTGACCTATTTTTCCTTTTTTTTCAAGTTCCATGTTTCCTTGAGAATTCGTTGATGATATATGAGGATCTCTTTAGGGGTAGAGGGTTAAGTCGAAACAGTTTACCTTTTATTGGAATCGTGTAAGTGTTCTTTCGGCCATAATATATGATGTCGTTGTCTTATTGCCAAGGACGTTCTAGGAGCATGTGGGATGCTTACATCAAAATTACATCACACCATACGTCGTCACAATATTTTCCTATCTTGATATTAACGAGGAATTCTTTAACCACCTTCATCTCATCATTCTCATTAAGCCATTGTAAGAAATAAGGTTTTGGATTTCGTTGATAGGGAAGTTTGAGTGATTCAACAACGTTAGAGCTAATGACGTTGACACAACTACCATTGTCAATGATGATAGAGAATGGTTGTTCCTTGATTAGGCAGCGTGTGCGGAAGATGTTGGAACGTTATATGTTAGACTCGTCGGATGCTTGGATGTTCAAGGTATGATGGATCACCAAGATTGTGTCATTGTACTCATCGCTTCTATAGTCATCACTATCTTCTTTGGCTTCGGTGTGTAATAGAATGTCGGGGATGCGTCATCGAGGTCAAAATTGTAAGATCTATTACCTAGTATGGTTAGGGTCCTTGTGTTTGGATAATTGCGGTTGATATGGCCTCTTTCTAAGCATTTAAAACACTTGATGTCTTTTGCTCTAGTGTCATCTTTAGGGGCTGGAAGTGTGTTATTCTTTGCTAGTCGTTGTTTCTCCTTGTCGGGTTTGTCATCTCTGGACTTTTTTTGAGAAGATGGAGTATAAGATGAGGAAGGATTTGAAGGATTACCTTGGTGAGATAATGAAGTACCTTGTTATTGTTCTCTGAATCGGAATCTCTTTTGGATTTGTGCTTCGATTTTCATTGCTTTTTTTAGTGTATCTTTAAGGTTTTCGTACCCATGGAGATCAAGAAGATCAGTGATGTTTGAGTTTAAGCCGACGATGAATCTTGACATGGTGTCCTCTTCTTCTTCAGTTATGTTAGCCCTATTGAGTAAGGACTGCATCTCCTTGTAGTAATCTTCAACTGAACTTCTACCTTATCGAAGTCGGTGTAGTCATTGTTTAACTTATCGTGTATAATGTGTCGATAGGAATCAGTTCCTCATGACGTGTTTGAGTTCGGTCCAAGAAGTGATTTGTTGAATTTGGAAGTTGTCAATATTTTTCCTTGTTTGCATCCACCAAGTCTGAGCATATCCTTCGAATTCCAAGGTGATGAGGGGAACTTGTTCAGCTTGAGGGCAGTCATGGTATGCGAACATGAGATCAACTTTTCATTCCCAATTGATGTACTTGTCCGGATCCTAGTCTCCTTTAAAAGACGGGATCATGAACTTTGGTTTTGCAAAGAGTTCGGGTGCTTGAAAACGTGGTTGTGCTCGACTGGGGCCCAAAAGTTCAACATTGTTTGGCCTTGGATTCTGGTTTGGTAGATCTCTCACGGCATTGTTAAGTTGATCAAATGAAGTTGTGAGTCGTTCAAGTGCGGCTAAGATAGATGTAAGTGTCTCGTTGTTATTGTCGGCCATCCTGTAATTATAACACTCAAAAAAAGATTTTAAAGTAGAATAAAAATAAAAGAAAGTAAATTCAACAAAGCAAGAAACCTCACAAGTCATTCCAAGAAAGTAACACAGCGAGAGGCAAGTAAGCTGATCTTGTACTCTTTAAAACTCACTTTACCAAGTAGTTTTCCACAGTTCGTATCGGAGTTTGATTAGTAACAAAGGAGATAAGAAAAACCTAAAAACTCTAAGAGGCCAAACAAGGGTTAGACTCCAAGACAACGAGAATGCAAAGAAGGAAGAAGTATGCACACTCTTTAGTCCTACTAACACAAGAAATATAATGTTTTAGATAATGCAAAAGAAAAATAAAAAGGAAAAACAAAAGAACCTAAAGACAAAGAGTCAAAGAAAAAAAAGAACCAAACCAGAAACCTAGAAAATGTTGGATCAATTCGAGCAACGTTTTGAGGGGGTTACTGGTGTCCAAAACTTTTGGAGAAATTCTTGAATGTCTTTTGATGCGTCGATAAACCACCTGGAAAATTTCAGAACCAAATACCTTTGTTTGCAATTTTTTTTTGAAATTTTGACTTTTTTGTTTTGTTTTTGTTTTTTTTAAACTGCAAACTAACAAGAATGATTTGAATCTAAATTAAAATTAAATAAAAAGAACCTGAAACGATGAATCTTTTGTGAACTAGCTCCGTTAGGGTACCTTGACGGTTTTGTGTGCAAGTATAAGTAAGAATGCTTGCTTCTTTCCAAGAATCGGCCCAAATATGATACCAATTGATAGGGAAGAGGTGGCGTGTTAATGAATAGGGGAAGTTTGTGGCAGCAACTAGGGTCTTTTAGAGTTTCTTTTAAGTACTGGAAACAAGGTAAGAAACAAGATTAGAAAAAGATAAAGAAATTGAAAATAAAGTAAGACAACCAAGAAATCAAAAGATCTCCCTTATGAAGTTGAACGGTAAGGATGATTAATGGTGTGGATAGATATGTGGAAAATTGATTGATAATGTCCTATCGAGCCCTCCTAGTCGCAACGAAAAGGAAAACATGATAATATGGCTCTAACCAACCCTCCTAGCCGCGATGAAAAGGCAAATTGGAGTGTGAAGATTAATCTCCCTCACAAGAACTTGAAAGAACTCCAGGAGAAGAAACTTCGAAGGCACAAGGCAATCAACACTTGCAAAAACAAACTCTCGTTGTATTATTAATCAAAGAAATATGATTTAGAAAGTTGAATGAAGCCTCCTTTATATAGGGGTTAAGTTCTAAAGATCCTAAATAACTAATGAATAAAATAATAACAAACTAAACATGTCTTAACTCTAATTCCTAATAAATTAATAAATCTAATCCTAAAAGATAATGCACCATCATATCTTAAATTATATTACAAATAATCAATATAAATATTGAAAATTTGTAATATTTACAAAATAACGTATTAATCTCGTATATAAATTTTTGCATGCGTTGTCTTTAGTAAAATGAATGTATCTTGAGTTCCCAATATCAGATTGATGCGATTCAAGTGGAAAATAAGAGAAAGAGGGTTATATCTTCATAAGAAAGTCGACCGGATAGCAACTGGATCCCCTTAAAAAAGTTGTTGTAAATCTACTGCTATTAGACCCTTACGGATGAATGCTTGAACTGTGATTTGAAAAATGGTATCGATACCATAGACAAAGGTAGTACCGATACCATCAAGGTAGTATAGATACTACCATGAAGGCTCAAATTCCAGAATTGAAAAATGGTACTGATACCATGCAAGGGTATCGACACCATAGTGCAAAGTAGTACCGATACTCCTGAGACAATATCGATACTACAAGGCTCCAACGGCTAGCAACGGCTAGTTAATTTGAATTTAACAAAGGTAGTATTGATACCCCATAGTGGAGTACCGATACTTCTAGTTCTGGACAGTCTTATTTTGCAGAAAATTAATTCCCAACTGCTCCAAAACATCCCCAACAGCTAGATACGACTTCAAACTCATTTCAAGCTATAAAAACAAGATGAGGACACTTGAAGAAAGTAGAGAACACCTATCCAAGCAATAAAACACAAGAGAAGAGTTTTTCAATCTTATTTTATCTTTCTCTTGTAAATATTTGTGTTTGTGTGAGCTTAATTCTTGTAAACACCCTACCTTTGAGAGGTTTATTTGTTTACTTCTTTCATCCTTTTGTAAAAGGAAAGAATCTAGCTTGAAAAACTAGGGAATTGTAAAGGTTGAGAGATGAATTTAACTAGAAAAATAAAGGTCAAATTGACAAAATTGTAAATATTCAAGACTAAGTTTTATGTCTCAAAATATTATATTCTCAAAATCTTAAAATTTATTATTAAAAAATCATTAGTGTAAATAGAATCAAGGGAAGACTTGCGCAAAGTTCTGATAAATTATTTCAAATGTAAAATTTTTAAATCTAAACTAATCTAATAAGAATACTTAGAATAAATATTGATAATATAAATATATGATAATAAAAACATGTTTAGTATAGTTACATGTATGAGATAAAGTGTATAATACGTGTAGTGATTGTTGGTATGTTTATTAAATTATGAACATGCCAGCTTTGTTAATTTAACTACTATAAATTGATTTAACTTGACTTTTTGTCTATATGTTACTTGTACATATTATAAATACTATATGATAAATTGATAATGTTATTATATAATATTTGAACTAAATGATATGTTTTAATCATTTTCAATGTGAAAAGTTATAAGACTATAAGTATTTTATAAATTATATATATATATATATAATAAAAACTTAATCGGGTACTCGGGTGTACCCGGAAAAATCAATTTTTGTGACCTGGGCCCGACCCGGCCGGGTAATATTTTTAGAAAATACCCGGTTTTTTAGATCCGGGGCGGGTATTTTTGCACACCCCTAATTAAAATGGTCCTTGTTGACTTTTTTTTAGGTCTTTCAAGTTTGACTCTTTATTATTTAAAATTTATCATTGATAAAAATATGAAAAAATTATATTTTAAAAACCTTCAATCAAATAGTTTTGAAATATATATTTTATAAAATAAATTAAATATTTAAAATAATTATGGTCAGATTTTAAAAAAATTGGCTATTTGAGTGGAACGGAAGGAATATTATTTAATTAAAAAATCGTTGATAAGAAGAGATAACAAATAATTAGAATTGAATGAGGGTTCAATAAAACAACTTAATATTGCTTAAGCATGTCCCAATTTCGAAGTTTTATGTATGTAGAAAATCCCTGCTAACAAACTCATCTACCGAAATCGGGTGTACGATACAAATCGGTCCGAAATTAGTCAGGTTAACACTTAAGAATCAAGATAGAAAAAAAAGTATCACCATTTTAAAGGTTGTTTCCTTTAAAATCAATACAATATAGGAATAAGATTCAAACAAAACTCCAAATTACATGCAAAATCTCAACTAACTGGTGTTATTGCTAAAACTTTGTCATCTGCAATTGCATCACAAATAAATAATTGCAAGTTAATAAACTGTACAAAGTATACATAAAACATACATGGTCATGGGGGCCTTTCTATCCCACTTCCTCCTCGTGTTCTTTCCTTTTTTCCAGCTCAGTAAAAATCAGAATGAACGGCTACACTTGTATTTATAAGAGACTATGGCTTTCATTTTAGTGTACCTTGATAAGACTCGAAAATGTAACCTTGTCGATGAGCAACTCGATGCAACTGATCATAGCCTGCAAGTACTCCAGCTCCTGCTACTCCAAGAAGCATATTAGCAGTAACTCCTCGAAATAGTGCTGAAAACCCCTCGAGATGAATAATCTCGAAAAGCATGGATAGAACTACGATACTTCAAGGATTGTCCCGAGGTTAACATCATTCGACGCCGAACTGTGTCGAAGGGATAGGCACATACTCCAGACACTGTGGTGATACTCAAACCTAAGAAGAAGCTAACAAAGAAATTCCCCTGCGATGAACGTAAGATTAACATCTGAAGTTTGGAAACATTCAAGTAGATATGACAATGTAATTTTATGTACTCAACAATTGAAAGAATTTGTTATATATAATGACTGGTTTAGTTGCAAAGGCCAGCAACTTATATCTATCCTCGACCCTGAGATACCATTAAGCGAAGAAACACCTCCAGTGTTTTCACTCCCTCTGAATAAGAGCTATCGTGAGAAAGAAAAACATCTACAAGAAAGGATCTGATGCTCACCTCCAGAGGCCCCACTAAAAGTATAGGCTTCATAGTGTCATAAATCCCAAAGTACATGCCACGGTACAGAGTAATCCCCATGATTGAAGCGCCAAATCCTCGATAGTCCCACGATGCCGTCACTTGATAAGGTTTTACGGTAAACATCTAGTAGCCCTTTGAATTGGCGTTGACCATTAATTGAGCACCCTTTTCCATCAGTACCAAGCCTAGTACGCGCATAATCCAAATGATATAAAAACAGTGATGTAGTTGCTCCAGCAGCACTCCCTGAAGCCACATTCCCAGCAAACCACATCATGTAACCATCTTTCTCTTTCGAGCGCCCAAAAATGCTTTTGAAGTAACCTTTAAATGCAAAGTTGAAAGCCTATGGATAATCAAACATCTGTTAAGTAACAAAATTAGGCAAGACAAGTATCTGTAAATGTATTAATAATAAAATAAAATGAAACCAAGACGTTCTGTACTATCAGCAAAAGATATCATACATCCCAGTACAGCCATATCGAATTCGGGACCAAAGCATTCACCCATTCTGTAAGCATAAACCCCAAAGCTACCATATAGCTAAGGCTTGGTAAAGAGACATGCTCAAATTACCAAAGATCGATTTACTATTTCTAAGGTCGAAGAAGCAGAATCAAACAAATGAGGAAACTAAAATGTCACTCCTAAAATATTAACTTGTTTTCTTTCTTCCATGTAGTTCCTATCTATGTTTTGAACTACTATGTAAGAAGAAGATGAAGTCCCTTGGCATTAACTGAAGAACTTCTTTTGTCAGCTTCCTTCAGGCCTTAGTTGGTAAAGATATTCTCCTTCAATCACAGTTTGTTTATTCCGTACCAAATACAAGGAAAATTCAGCAGTTGTTTTAGTTGCATCAGGAAGATCATAATCAAATTATTTCATCGGTTCTGAGTGTCTAATCACTAATATTAACAAAGTATCCTTCAATTACAATGTTTATGTCATTTTCTGTCCATAGAATTTCACGGAACATACATCACAAAAAAAAGAATCTTGAAGTACTCCACCTAATAGCACACAGATGTAATTTTTTATTAGTCTTGAGTGATTACAAGATAGCACCTGTTCGAAAGATTTTCAATCATTTGACAAAAGATGCTCAAACACCCATGTAGACAACATGTTCGAACCCGGGACCAGTTGCAGAACCACATGAGGGCAGAAGGGGGTCATGGCCCACCTGAACTTTTATGGTTTAATTGAATTTTAAGCCCTTAAAATTTGAAACCATTAAAATTAAGTCTTAACCCTCCTAAAATTTTCTGATTTAATTATTTTTAATACATTAGCAGTTTTAAAGTTAAATGAAATTAAGTTTTGCCTCTAACTTTTTTGGTTTAATTACTTTTAGGATATGACAGTTTTGAAATTAGTAAAATTAAGCCCCAATCCCCTTTTTTCTTTAATTACCTTTTAGAACCTTATTAATTTAAATTATAAACAACTTAGTTCCTCCCATAATTTCATCCTAGTTCCGCCCTTACGAGGCCTCAAGGATAACAATCATCCCTTCAATTCACTTTGTTCTTACAATATTATGTCATTTAAATACTCTAATCTGTCAAGTTCAGACGTTACCAAGTTCTTCAGAAACATTATTCAAGCACATCAAGAAAATTAGGAACCAATAAATCGGAAAGCATAAAATCCACGCAATGAAAAACAGAACAATCTCTATATAAATTTCCCAGTGAGAACATTCAGCAAAAAAATAAGCAAAATAGAAAATTAGTCGGTAAATCTGAGTAGGAAAATATCTGATGACATTGGCTTGGTTACCCCTCCAGAAAGAGAAGAGACCTTCCTCCTTGAAAACCCTTTTAAAGCAATCGCCAACACCATTATACGGTTTATGAAGCTGACCCCTTTTCATCATCTCCCCCTGATTTTGCAACAAAAGCTTCACTCTTTCAATGGGAGCTGCTGCACTCTTTGACGTTATAGCTGCCATTCCAGCCATCACAAAATCCATAGAAAAATTCCCTGATTTATTCTTTCGAATGTCCATCTTTTCTCCTGGCTACCTCTCTACAAATGCAATAATAAACTCAGAAAGAAAACCCATAAATTTGTATTGAACAAATCAACAAACCATGAAAAAAAACACACCTGGATAAATTAACCATAAAGAGGGAGTAAAATAGAGTAATATGAATTAAAAGTATAGAAATTCAAAAATGAAAAACCTGCGGAAATTACAGAGATTGAGAGGAGGAAGGTGGGACGAAGATAGAGGAGATTCGTTTTGGATTCCTAAAAGTTCACAAGATTTGAGAGGCCACATTGTTTGTTTTGTTCTAATTTAATGAAAATAAAATAAAATAAAGAGTAAACTATATGTATGACTACTCAACTAGTTTCACCTTTTATTTTAACTATTAATTTTGAAATTTTATTAATCAGATTACCTAACTATTTAATTGTGTCAATCAAGTCACTTGCCGTCAATATCTATCACGCTGACGTGACATTTAATAAAAATAGTATAATTTTATATTTGGTTCTCATTACTTACATATTCTATTAATTTAATCATAATTTTAAATTAATTTAATAAATTGATGAGTGTTCAAAATCGTTAATCTTTGCTTGTTATTTCTTCGATTTTGTGGAATTATTGCTGCTGAATTGGTCGTATTATACTTATTTTTGTACAGGTCCTTGCTTTCCAGAATTTGTGACAAAACGGGTGAATTCTGTATTTTTATTATTATTTTGTCACGGTTGGAGACATGAGCACGACTCTGGGCACGACGCGGTCTGACGTGGCAGTTTCTAGAAGGTCCAGTCAGCGGCGGTTTCTAGAAGACTTCATCCGCACTCCTTCTGGAAGATTGACGAGTAGGGTTGCATTAGGAGACTAGTTTAAGTTTGAATTTAAATTTAAATTTAAAACAATTATCTTTTAGGATTATTTTATTTATTTTCTTTGTTTATCTCTTAGGATTTGAGAGGCTATAAATACCCACTTGGGGTAAGCCTAAACTCATCACTCAAATTACATTCTTCTTTTCTCTCTAGTTTTATAAAAGTTTTCTCTTTTTACTTTTCAAGTTTTTCTTTTTTTCTTTTATTTTCAAGTTTTGTTTTCAAAATGCTAAGTATGACTTTGGTCATGTTTAGCTAAACTTTTCAAAAGCCGAGAGTTGTCACGATGATTCAATTCTAACGAGAGAATTGAAACGGTCCCTGAATATCTTCGGAATATCTCTCTCAATCTCTGCGCTTATTTTTCAAAATCAAAACAGTTTTCAAAATCAAAGATTGACTTTGGTCAAGAGGTTGTTGCGATTAAATGTGTGGGATGAAGATTCGGCTTATAGAAAGCAATTCGACTTCCTGGGAACACACTTGGCGAGATAGTTTTGCCAAGAGGGAATTGAGATCGGAATTGACGGTTATAGAAGCAACAATCCGAGTCAGACGCTACGAACTTAAACGGTAATTGATCTACGACAATTAATGTCGTTAGAATCAATTATCGAAGCCGGAATCAAAGATTGCCTTGGGTGTTCGGTATACAAGATAGAGTCACGGGGATAATCCTTGTAGACAAAGTAACCGACGTGATCCCGAAGAGAAAATCTTATTCGATGATCATAAGGAAATTGAATCAAAGCGAAGCTTGAGGCGATTTTTACCATATTTATTCACAATCTTCATCATCCTATTTTTACTTTGATTGCTTTAATTTTTTTACTCGTTTTTACTATTTAAATCTCATATTGCAACCCCCCCCCATTTTACTATTTTTCGCCTGGTTAAAAACCATTTAAATATAAATTTGTGATTTTCTAAGTCCCTGAGGATTCGACCCTTATTTCTCTATACTACGTATTTCCTTATTTATTAATTGAGAAAAAGGAATTTATTTTGACACCGAAACGACATTTGTCAAATTGGCGCCATTGCCGGGGACTTCGCCAAAGTTACTAATTTTTGTTTGCTTTTGATTTATGACCAGGACTAATCTGGGCACATTAGTGGAGTACAACCCGGAGATCGAAGCTAAAGCTAGGAGACTCCATGCAGAGACACTTCGGGAAAGAAAGAGACAACAAACAAATCTAGAAGAAGAATCAAATTCAGGTAATACAAATCCGATGGTCGAACTTACTATTCGGGAGTTAGCCGCGGCACCCACTGAACAAAGACCTATGTGCATTGATTTTCCCCAAGGCGAAACTCCATACCAGTTGAAAAATGGTCTTATTCATCTCCTCCCTACATTCCGCGGATTGCCTAACGAGGATCCACACAAACATCTCAAGGAATTCCACATGGTCTGCTCTAGTATGACGCCACAGGGAGTAACCGAGAACCAAATCAAACTTAGAGCTTTTCCTTTTTCCTTAGCCGATTCGGCTAAGGAGTGGTTATTTTATCTTCCTCCTAATTCTGTAACTACATGGGCTCACATGACTCGTCTTTTTATTGACAGGTTTTTCCCTACGGTAAAAGTAAGTGAACTACGAATGAGAATACTTGGAATCAAGCAGCTTGATGAAGAGTCACTCTACGACTATTGGGAGCGGTTTAAGAAGTTATGTTCTAGTTGCCCACAACATGGGTTAACTGAACAAACACTCCTTCAATACTTTTATGAAGGATTATCCTCCCTGGAAATGAAGATGATCGATGCAGCCAACGGTGGAGCCTTGGTGAATATGACTCCTATTGAGGCTAGGGACTTAATATCGACAATGGCTGCAAATTCCCAACAATTTCGCACAAATAATGAACCTTCTCGAAGGGTTCATGAGATAAGTTCATATTCCTTAGAAAATAAAATCGATAAGCTAACTGAAGTCGTAAACTCTCTTGTTTCAGAAAAGATAGGGCAAAACCGAGTATGTGGAATATGTGTATTGCCTGATCATCCGACAGACGGTTATCCACTGATTCAAGATGACGCAACAGCTCAAGTCAATGTAGTCGAGAATTTCTCGGGACCTCCCCAAAGAACTTATAATCCCTACGGCAATACATACAACCCAGGATGGAGGGATCATCTGAATTTCAGCTATGCTCAGAACCCAAGACCAAATCAAATCTATCAATCGAGACCACCTCCACCACAACTAGCTCAAATCGTAAGCCGCGTGGAATCACAAGGTAAACTTCCATCTCAAACTGAAGTAAACCCGAGGGAGAACATTAGCGCCATCACTCTTCGGAGTGGTACAATAGTGGTGCTACCTATTCCATCAGACCAAGCAGTCCAAAAAGAGAAGAAGAAGGATGACGTAGGATCCCAGAAAGAGAATGATGAAGAACAAATGGACAATCCGACGCCATCTCCCTATGATGTGCCACCACATTTTCCATCGAGGTTAGTCAAAAAGGATAAAAAAAGTCGAGGAAAATGAAATATTAGATGTACTTTGAAAGGTCGAATTTAATATACCTCTCCTTGAGGTTATCCAGAAAGTTCCAAGGTAATGCCGGTTTTTGAAGGATCTCTGTACGACTAAAAGAAAGCTTAACAAGGTCGAGAAAGTGGATTTAGGTGCGAACGTCTCAGCAGTTTTCCAACGACCGCTTCCACAGAAGTATAAAGACCAAGGTATGTTTTCAATACCTTGTAAAATTGGTGAGATTAAAATCAAGCGAGCTATGTGCGATCTAGGTGCCTCTATCAATGTAATGCCTCTCTCCATCTATAATTTAATTTCCACCAAGCCTTTGAAGGAGACGAGAGTTACACTTCAGCTAGCCGACAAATCAATTATTTATCCTGAATGACTCATAGAAAATGTTCTAATAGAGGTAGAAGACTTAATTTTTCTTGCTGATTTTTATGTGATTGATATGGAAAATGATCGTAGCAACATTGGTTCTGAAATCCTCCTCGGTCGTCCCTTTCTAAGCACGGTAAATGCAAAAATTGATGTTCGAAGCGGTATTCTTACTATAGAATTCGACGGTGAGATCATAAAGTTTGATGTTTATAAAGCAATGAGATATCCGGATAACGTGCATAGTATTAATTTTGTTGGCATTATTAAACATGTTGATAATGAATCTAACTTTGTTGATTATTTATGCAAGGAATCGGATGATAAAAAAGACGACATAAGGGAGTTGAAAAATATTTCATTTGTTGATTCGAATTTGATCTTAACTCCTTTAAACACTAAAGATTCACCTTCCCTTTTGTAGGCACCAAAAATTATGTCGAAACCATCGAGGAATCGTTTGAAGAAATCAATTTTTGGTAAAAAAGATGTTTTGACGGACATTCTTTTCGACAAGAATTTTAATTTGGGAAAGATCCGAAGAAATCTTTATAAGAATTTTTGAATTTATCATAAAGAATTTCTTAGTTGGAAAAAGTGAATAAAGTGGAAGTGTCTGTCACGAAACCTATAATCTGAATCAGGTCGTCGAGCTAACGATGTTAAACAAAAGCGCTTCATGGGAGGCAACCCATTGTTTTCAATTCCGTTATATTTTTATCTTTACTTTTTGTTTCATTTTATTTTTATTCATTCAATCATGTTTAATTTTATTTTTATTTTTATTTTTATTTTTATTTTTACAGGAACCGAATAATTTTATTCAAACTTAAATGACGAAGAATTACATAAGTTTCAGTCGAATAGTGCTAATTTTGGAACCCCAGAAGCAGTGGTAAAAAAACACAGAACAGTAGAACAAAGAAAGACCCGTGTGCATCATTTCATTAAACGGCGCACGTTAGTACAACCCTTTGAAGGTCAGCACATGTTAGTAAAACCCATATGAAAAATTCTTTCCCTTTTTTTTTATCTTTCTGCCGCCCACCATTCCCCAATTCTCTCTTCTCTTTCAATTTCCTTTTACCATGGACCCCACCATCCTTATCTCTATAACCTTTTAATTTTTAAACTCCCCTTTATCCACACAAAAAACAAAAAACCCATTCAGATGCCCCACGACAGAAACCAAACTTAAACCCATCAACTCGATAGCCATTCCCAAATAAACGCAAAACCATCGCCCCTTTTTTTTCTCACCGCAGACAGTATCACCAAACCCCTACGCCTTTGCTAATGAGTTTCCATGCCACCCGCTCCTCTCTACTCCACGATGGTGCGCACGTAAAACCGACATGAAATCTGGGCAGTACTCTATTCCTTTTCTTGCACTTTAATTTTTCGTTTTGAGGCAAAACGCTTTAAGTGAGGGGGAGTAGAGTGTATGATTGAATTTCCCTTTGCTTGTCTTTATGTTTTGATGTTAGTATGTGTTGGTTGGATTTGTCAAAAATTTCATTGATTGTCTTTGTCTTGTGAAAAAGTTTTGGAATGCTATGCTTGTTTGGGAACATATAAGTGTTTAGGTTAGGATATTCTTGATAGCGAATAGCATGAATTGTGATAAGTTAGTGTTTTTATGATATTCCATGACTTTGTTTGTTGAAATGTGATTAGCTCAATGCATGAAACAATTTTGTGAGATTTGAGCATTTACGAGCATATTATTTTCTCTCTCATTTTGTTTGATTGAGTGTGTAGAATTTGACATTGGTATTCTAGAACCTACATGTTAAATACTGTCGAGATTACACATGAACATGATGCTTAAAGATGATTTGGACACCTTAGGATTAACTATTCTGTTTCCCCACTAAATTGCCTACCCATACATTTTCCCCTTAGTTAACCACTTTTGAGCCTATTCCCACTTATTTGTTTTCACCATGTTCATAAACCCGAGCCTTTTTATTTTATCCCTCTTTTCTACCTTTTTCAGGGCAAGTGAATAATTTTCCATTGTATTCTCCATCAAAAAAAATGTTGAATGAAAGAAAAAAAAAGAAAAACAACAGTTCGAAAAAAAAGGAAGCTGTTCGAAAGAAAAAGAGAGAAAGGAAAAAAAATAGAAAACAAAACAACAAAAGTGTGAAAAAATGTTTTTCGATAAGAAATTTGTTGTTTGATATGTCGTCTTTTTATCTTGTTGTGCTTAATGTTTTGATGGAGTTGAGATTATTATGTTTAGTTCATTGCCTTGAATTTTAGCCATATTTTTAGCCTTTTCCCCACCTTTACCTAAACCCCGTTACAACCAATAAAAGACCCTTTGATTTATGCATTTTTTTCTTATTAGTATTGAAGATTTGATTTACTTACAGGCTTATGGTAATACCGTGTCGATTCTGACTTCGAGTGTTTCTTTACCCCAAACACATTGAGTGATTTGAGCGAATCCCGGTAAGGTGTTTAGTTATGAGCATTGAGATTAATGAATGAATGGATATTACAATTGCACTTGACTTGTTCCAATTGGTGATGTTCAATTGATTGATTTCTTGACTTGAATAGTTATTACGGTCTCTACATTGTTTCCTTGAATATGAAACTGACAAAGAACGTTAATGAAGTTTGACTAATTTGGTTAATCATACTTGAGGACAAGCATGAGATAAGTGAGGGGAATTTGATGAGTGTTCAAAATCGTTAATCTTTGCTTGTTATTTCTTCGATTTTGTGGAATTATTGCTGCTGAATTTGTTGTATTATACTTATTTTTGTACAGGTCCTTGCTTTCCAGAATTTGTGACAAAACGGGTGAATTCTGCATTTTTTTTATTATTCGGTCACGGCTGGAGACATGGACATGACTCTGGGCACGACGCGGTCTGACGTGGTAGTTTCTAGAAGGTCCAGTCAGCGGCGATTTCTAGAAGACTTCATCCGCACGCCTTCTGGAAGATTGACGAGTAGAGTTGCATTAGGAGACTAGTTTAAGTTTGAATTTAAATTTAAAACAATTGTCTTTTAGGATTATTTTATTTATTTTCTTTGTTTATCTCTTAGGCTTTGAGAGGCTATAAATACCCACTTGGGGTAAGCCTAAACTCATCACTCAAATTATATTCTTCTTTTCTCTCTAGTTTTATAAAAGTTTTCTCTTTTTACTTTTCAAGTTTTTCTTTTTTTTCTTTTTTTTTTCAAGCTTTGTTTCAAAATGCTAAGTATGACTTTTGTTATGCTTAGCTAAACTTTTCAAAAGCCGAGAGTTGTCGCGATGATTCAATTCCAACAGGAGAATTGAAACGGTCCCTTAATATCTTCATAATATCTCTCTCAATCTCTGCGCTTATTTTTCAAAATCAAAACAGTTTTCAAAATCAAAGATTGACTTTGGTCAGAGGTTGTTGCGATTAAATGTGTGAGGAAGATTCGGCTTATAGAAAGCAATTCGACTTCTTGGGAACACACTTGGCGAGATAGTTTCGCCAAGAGGGAATTGAGATCGGAATTGATGGTTATAGAAGCAACAATCGAGCAACAATCCGAGATGGACGCTACGAACTTAAACGGTAATTGATCTACGACAATTGATGTCGTTAGAATCAATTATCGAAGCCGGAATCAAAGATTGCCTTGGGTGTTCGGTATACAAGATAAAGTCATGGGGATAGAGTCATGGGGATAGTCCTTGTAGGCAAAGTAACCGACGTGAATCCCAAAGAGAAAATCTTATTCGATGATCATATGGAAATATAATCAAAGCGAAGCTTAAGGCGATTTTTACCATATTTATTCACAATCTTCATCGTCCTATTTTTACTTTAATTGATTTAATTTATTTACTCGTTTTTACTATTTAAATCTCATATTGCAAACCCCCCATTTTACAATTTTTCACCTGGTTAAAAACCATTCAAACATAAATTTATGATTTTCTAAGTCCCTGAGGATTCGACCCTTATTTCTCTATACTACGTATTTCCTTATTTATTAATTGAGAAAAAAGAATTTATTCTGACAACGAAACGACAGTTGCCATAAATATAATCTCTAATTAGATTATGACATATGTCACAACATGATTAAAGGGTATTTTCTTAATTTTAATTAATTTAATTTAATTTCCACTCATTAGTTTGGCGGTCTAACTGACAAATTTTCAAAATCATAGTCAAAATAAAAAAGGAAAATATTTAAGTGGTCATACGTATAATTTACCCTAAAATAAAATGGGTTGCGAGTTGCTCGCGTGATATTTAT